>NW_020191697.1:0-36328 GCF_002263795.3 Bos taurus | reverse complement strand
TGTGCCTGATCATGCATTCTTCACGTGCCTGATCATGCACTGATCATGTGGCTGATCATGCTCTGATCACGAAGCTGATAATACACTGATCACGTGACCGAACATGCACTGATCACATGGCTGATCATGCACTGATCAAGTGGCTGATCATGCGCTGATCATGTAGCTAAACATGCACTAATCACTTTGCTTACCATGCACTGATCAGGTGGCTATCATGCACTGATCACGTAGCTGATCATACACTGATCACGTGACTGCCCATGCACTGATCACGTGACAGATCATGCACGGATCACGTGGCTATCATGCACTGATCACCTGACTGCGCATGAACTGATATCGTGCCTGTTCATGCATGTTTTCGTGGCTATTATGCACTGATCACGTGGCTGATCATGCATTGTTCATGTGACTGATTATGCACTGATTACGTAGCTGTCATGCACTGATCACATGACTTCGCATGCCATGATGACGTGACTGATCATGCACTGATCACGTGCCTATCATGCACTGATCACGTGGCTAATCATACATTGATCATGTAACTAATCATGCACTGATCATGAAGTTGATCATACACTGATCACGTGACGGTGCATGCACTGATCACGTGGCTGCACATGCACTGATCATGTGGCAGATCATGCACTAATCACGTGGTTGATCATACACTAACCACGTGGCTGATCATGCACTAATCACTTTGCGGTTCTTGCACTGATCACGTGGCTGATCATACACTGATGACGTCGCTGATCATGCATGGATCACGTGGCTGATCATACACTAATCACGAGGCTTATCATGCACTAATCACGTTGCTTATAATGCACTGATCACGTGGCTATCATGCACTGATCACGTGTCTATCATGCACTGAACACGTGGCTGATCATACACTGATCACGTGACTGCCCATGCACTAATCAGGTGACTGCACATTCACTGATCACGTAATTGAAGGCAGTGATAACGTGGCTATAATGCACTGATCACGTGGCTGAGCATGCACTGCTCATGTGACTGATCATGCACTGATCACGTAGATATCATGCACGGATCACTTGTCTATCATGCACTGAACACATGGCTGATCATACACTGATCACGTGACTGCACATGCACTGATCACGTGGCTGATCATACAGTGATCACGTGGCTGATCACGCACTGATTACGTGGCTGATCATGCACTGATCACATGCCTATCATGCACTGATCCCATGGCTGATCATGCACTGATTTCGAGACTGATCAGGCACTGGTCACGTGGCTATCATGCACTGATCACGTGACTGGGCATGCAGTGATGACGTGCTTATCGGGCGCTGATCACGTGTTTATCAGGCAGTGATTAGTGACTGACAGGCGCTGATCATGGGCTGTGCACGCACTGAATCACGTGGCTGATCAGGAACTGACCACCTGACTGCCCATGCAGTTATCACGTGAATGGTCCGTTCATTGATCACGTGTTTATTATGCGGTGATCACGTGACTGAGAGGCGCTGATCACGTGACTGTGCCGTCAGTGATCACGTGGCTGATCACACACTGATATCGTGACTGAGCATGCACTGCTCATGTGCCGGGAGCCGGTGAGGCATTGCACTCTGGACAAAGGTCATGAGGAAGGAGGCTCGGCATACGCAAATGCGGGATCAAGCCTCAGGAGTCCACCGGATATTCTGGAGCATCTCCCCCCCAAAAAAAATCAGAGTCTGCCTACTTTCTTGCTTTGTGCTCTCACCTCTGATTTCACTGGGGGCTGTCCTCCACCACCATCTCGCTCTCTCTGTCAAAGAGTTAACTTACAGCTCCAATTCATAAAGTTCCTTGTCATTCTTCCCTTGAACTTCCAGCTGAGTCTCCATCTGGAGCTTGGAACTCACCACACTTACTAATTATGCCTGGGCTGCTAAGCCCCACTCGAGAAGGTGTCTAGGGTGAGGCACCTTCCGCTATTCGAGAGGGCGCCTGCAGCCTACGTAAGTGGTGCAAACTTCTTGTCTTGAAGTTTGATTGGTCTCCAGCGTAAACCAAGCTACTCAGTCTCTTTTCTCCACCGAATTTTCCTACTGAGCTCTCCTCAATACTATTATTCTTGACATCTCTGATTAGCAATAAATAGTCGCCTAGGCCATCTCTCCTTCGAATACCCTGGATCAGCTGGGGCTGGTCCCCGGCAGGTGGGCGCCCGAACAGGGACCTCAGGAGGCAATACTCATAGAGCTGAGCAGACACGAACACGCAATCCAGCAGGCAATAAGCATGGAGCTCAGCAGTGACAATCATGCTGCCTCAACTGGCAATAATCAAGCAGGTGACCAGGCAGGAATCACGCAGCTCAGCTGGCAATTGTCAAGCAGATGAGCCAACAGCAATCACTTAGCTCAGCTGGCAATTGTTATGCCAGATGAGCCGGCAGGAATTACGCAGCTCAGCAGGCCCTGATTCACGTGACTCTGCAGGCACTGATCACGTGGCTGATCACACACTGATTACGTGGCTGATCACACACTGATCACGTGGCTGATCATACACTGATCACATGACAGATCATGCACTGATCACGTGCCTGGTCATGCACTGATCACGTGGCTGATCATGCACTGATCACAAAGCTGATCATACACTGATCACTGACTGTGCATGCACTGACCACGCGGCTGATCATGCACTGATACGTGGCTGATCATACACTGATCACGTGGCTGATCATGCACTAATCACGTTGGGGATCATGCACTCATCACGTGGCTGATGCATACACTCATCATGTGGCTGATCATGCAGGAATCACGTTGGGGATCATGCACTAATTCACGTCGCCTGAACATACACTGAACACGTGTTGATCATGCACTGATCACGTGTCTGATCGCACACTGATCACGTGGCTATCATTCACTAATCACGTGGCTGATCATGCACTGATCAAGAAGCTGAAAATACACTGATCACGTGACTCTGCATGCACTGATTACGTGGCTGAACATGCACTTAATCACGTGGCTGATCATACATTGATCACGTGGCTGATCATGCACTAATCAGGTTGAGGATCATGGCACTCATCACATGGCTGATCATACACTGATCACGTGGCTAATAATGCACTAATCACGTTGCTTATCATGCACTGATCAGGTTCATATCAAGCACTTATCACGTGGCTGATCATAAACTTATCACGTGACTGCCCATTCACTTATCCTGTAACTGATCATGCACTGATCATATAACTGAGCATGCACGATCATGTACCTATCATGCAATTGATCACTTGGCTATCATGCACTGATCACGTGGCTGATCATACACTGATAACCTGACTGCACATGCACTGATCACGTCACTGATCATACAGTGATCACGTGACTGTGCTTGCACTGATCACGTGGCTGGTCATGCACTTTTCACGTGCCTGATCATGCACTGACCACGTGGCAGATCATGCACTGATCACCTGGCTGAACATGCACTGATCACGAAGCTGATCATACACTGATCACGTGACTGTGCTTGCACTGATCACGTGGCTGTCATGCACTCTTCACGTGCCTGATCATGCACTGATCACGTGGCTGATCATGCACTGATCACGAAGCTGATCATACACTGATCACGTGACTGTGCTTGCACTGATCACGTGGCTGGTCATGCACTGATCACGTGGCTGATCATGCACTAATCACGTTGTGGATCATGCACTGATCACGTGGCTGATCACACACTGATTACGTGGCTGATCATGCACTGATCACGTGACTGATCATACACTGATCACATGACTGATCATGCACTGATCACTTGCCTGATCATGCAGTGATCACGTGGCTGATCATGCACTGATTCACGTGGCTGATCATACACTGACCACGTGGCTGATCATGCACTAATCACGTTGGGTATCATGCACTCATCATGTGGCTGATCATACACTGATCACGTGGCTGATCATAGAGTATTCACGTTGGGACCATGCACTCATCACGTCGCTGAACAAACACTGAACACGTGGCTGATCATGCACTGATTACGTGTCTGATCGTACACTGATCACGTGGCTGTGCATGCACTGATCACGCGGCTGATCATACACTGATCACGTGGCTGATCATGCACTGATAACCTGCTATCATACAATGATCATGTGCCTGATCATGCATTCTTTCACGTGCCTGATCATGCACTGATCATGTGGCTGATCATGCTCTGATCACGAAGCTGATAATACACTGATCACGTGACCGAACATGCACTGATCACATGGCTGATCATGCACTGATCAAGTGGCTGATCATGCGCTGATCATGTAGCTAAACATGCACTAATCACTTTGCATTACCATGCACTGTCAGGTGGCTATCATGCACTGATCACGTAGCTGATCATACACTGATCACGTGACTGCCCATGCACTGATCACGTGACAGATCATGCACGGATCACGTGGCTATCATGCACTGATCACCTGACTGCGCATGAACTGATATCGTGCCTGTTCATGCAGTGTTTTCGTGGCTATTATGCACTGATCACGTGGCTGATCATGCATTGTTCATGTGACTGATTATGCACTGATTACGTAGCTGTCATGCACTGATCACATGACTTCGCATGCCATGATGACGTGACTGATCATGCACTGATCACGTGCCTATCATGCACTGATCACGTGGGCTAATCATACATTGATCATGTAACTAATCATGCACTGATCATGAAGTTGATCATACACTGATCACGTGACGGTGCATGCACTGATCACGTGGCTGCACATGCACTGATCATGTGGCAGATCATGCACTAATCACGTGGTTGATCATACACTAACCACGTGGGCTGATCATGCACTAATCACTTTGCGGTTCTTGCACTGATCACGTGGCTGATCATACACTGATGACGTCGCTGATCATGCATGGATCACGTGGCTGATCATACACTAATCACGAGGCTTATCATGCACTAATCACGTTGCTTATAATGCACTGATCACGTGGCTATCATGCACTGATCACGTGTCTATCATGCACTGAACACGTGGCTGATCATACACTGATCACGTGACTGCCCATGCACTAATCAGGTGACTGCACATTCACTGATCACGTAATTGAAGGCAGTGATAACGTGGCTATAATGCACTATCACGTGGCTGAGCATGCACTGCTCATGTGACTGATCATGCACTGATCACGTAGATATCATGCACGGATCACTTGTCTATCATGCACTGAACACATGGCTGATCATACACTGATCACGTGACTGCACATGCACTGATCACGTGGCTGATCATACAGTGATCACGTGGCTGATCACGCACTGATTACGTGGCTGATCATGCACTGATCACATGCCTATCATGCACTGATCCCATGGCTGATCATGCACTGATTTCGAGACTGATCAGGCACTGGTCACGTGGCTATCATGCACTGATCACGTGACTGGCATGCAGTGATGGACGTGCTTATCGGGCGCTGATCACGTGTTTATCAGGCAGTGATTAGTGACTGACAGGCGCTGATCATGGGACTGCTGCACGCACTGATCACGTGGCTGATCAGGAACTGACCACCTGACTGCCCATGCAGTTATCACGTGAATGGTCGTTCATTGATCACGTGTTTATTATGCGGTGATCACGTGACTGAGAGGCGCTGATCACGTGACTGTGCCGTCAGTGATCACGTGGCTGATCACACACTGATATCGTGACTGAGCATGCACTGCTCATGTGCCGGGAGCCGGTGAGGCATTGCACTCTGGACAAAGGTCATGAGGAAGGAGGCTCGGCATACGCAAATGCGGGATCAAGCCTCAGGAGTCCACCGGATATTCTGGAGCATCTCCCCCCCAAAAAAATCAGAGTCTGCCTACTTTCTTGCTTTGTGCTCTCACCTCTGATTTCACTGGGGGCTGTCCTCCACCACCATCTCGCTCTCTCTGTCAAAGAGTTAACTTACAGCTCCAATTCATAAAGTTCCTTGTCATTCTTCCCTTGAACTTCCAGCTGAGTCTCCATCTGGAGCTTGGAACTCACCACACTTACTAATTATGCCTGGGCTGCTAAGCCCCACTCGAGAAGGTGTCTAGGGTGAGGCACCTTCCGCTATTCGAGAGGGCGCCTGCAGCCTACGTAAGTGGTGCAAACTTCTTGTCTTGAAGTTTGATTGGTCTCCAGCGTAAACCAAGCTACTCAGTCTCTTTTCTCCACCGAATTTTCCTACTGAGCTCTCCTCATACTATTATTCTTGACATCTCTGATTAGCATATAAATAGTCGCCTAGGCCATCTCTCCTTCGAATACCCTGGATCAGCTGGGGCTGGTCCCCGGCAGGTGGCGCCCGAACAGGGACCTCAGGAGGCAATACTCATAGAGCTGAGCAGACACGAACCACGCAATCAGCAGGCAATAAGCATGGAGCTCAGCAGTGACGAATCATGCTGCTCAACTGGCAATAATCAAGCAGGTGACCAGGCAGGAATCACGCAGCTCAGCTGGCAATTGTCAAGCAGATGAGCCAACAGCAATCACTTAGCTCAGCTGGCAATTGTTATGCAGATGAGCCGGCAGGGAATTACGCAGCTCAGCAGGCCCTGATCACGTGACTCTGCAGGCACTGATCACGTGGCTGATCACACACTGATTACGTGGCTGATCACACACTGATCACGTGGCTGATCATACACTGATCACATGACAGATCATGCACTGATCACGTGCCTGGTCATGCACTGATCACGTGGCTGATCATGCACTGATCACAAAGCTGATCATACACTGATCACGTGACTGTGCATGCACTGACCACGCGGCTGATCATGCACTGATACGTGGCTGATCATACACTGATCACGTGGCTGATCATGCACTAATCACGTTGGGGATCATGCACTCATCACGTGGCTGATCATACACTCATCATGTGGCTGATCATGCAGGAATCACGTTGGGGATCATGCACTAATCACGTCGCTGAACATACACTGAACACGTGGTTGATCATGCACTGATCACGTGTCTGATCGCACACTGATCACGTGGCTGATCATTCACTAATCACGTGGCTGATCATGCACTGATCATGAAGCTGAAAGTACACTGATCACGTGACTCTGCATGCACTGATTACGTGGCTGAACATGCACTAATCACGTGGCTGATCATACATTGATCACGTGGCTGATCATGCACTAATCAGGTTGAGGATCATGCACTCATCACATGGCTGATCATACACTGATCACGTGGCTAATAATGCACTAATCACGTTGCTTATCATGCACTGATTAGGTTCATATCAAGCACTTATCACGTGGCTGATCATAAACTTATCACGTGACTGCCCATTCACTTATCCTGTAACTGATCATGCACTGATCATATAACTGAGCATGCACCGATCATGTACCTATCATGCATTGATCACTTGGCTATCATGCACTGATCACGTGGCTGATCATACACTGATAACCTGACTGCACATGCACTGATCACGTCACTGATCATACAGTGATCACGTGACTGTGCTTGCACTGATCACGTGGCTGGTCATGCACTTTTCACGTGCCTGATCATGCACTGACCACGTGGCAGATCATGCACTGATCACCTGGCTGAACATGCACTGATCACGAAGCTGATCATACACTGATCACGTGACTGTGCTTGCACTGATCACGTGGCTGGTCATGCACTCTTCACGTGCCTGATCATGCACTGATCACGTGGCTGATCATGCACTGATCACGAAGCTGATCATACACTGATCACGTGACTGTGCTTGCACTGATCACGTGGCTGGTCATGCACTGATCACGTGGCTGATCATGCACTAATCACGTTGTGGATCATGCACTGATCACGTGGCTGATCACACACTGATTACGTGGCTGATCATGCACTGATCACGTGACTGATCATACACTGATCACATGACTGATCATGCACTGATCACTTGCCTGATCATGCAGTGATCACGTGGCTGATCATGCACTGATCACGTGGCTGATCATACACTGACCACGTGGCTGATCATGCACTAATCACGTTGGGTATCATGCACTCATCATGTGGCTGATCATACACTGATCACGTGGCTGATCATAGAGTATTCACGTTGGGGACCATGCACTCATCACGTCGCTGAACAAACACTGAACACGTGGCTGATCATGCACTGATTACGTGTCTGATCGTACACTGATCACGTGGCTGTGCATGCACTGATCACGCGGCTGATCATACACTGATCACGTGGCTGATCATCCACTAATTACTTTGCGGATCATACACTCATCACGTGGCTGATCATGCACTGATCACGAAGCTGATCATACACTGATCACGTTACTGTGCATGCGCTGATCACGTGGCTGATCATGCACTGATCAAGTGGCTGATCATACACTGATCACGTGGCTGATCATGCACTAATTACTTTGCAGATCATGCACTCATCACGTGGCTGATCATGCACTGATCACGAAGCTGATCATACACTGATCACGTGGCTCATCATGCACTGATCACGTGGCTGATCATGCACTGACCACGAAGCTGATCATACAATGATCAGGTGACTGCCCATGCACGAATCACGTGACTGCACATTCACTGATCACATAATTGAAGGCCATGATAACGTGGCTGTCATGCACTGATCACGTGGCTGATCATGCACGGTTCATGTGCCTGAGCATGCACTGATCACTTAGCTATCATGCATTGATCACCTGGCTATCATGTACTGAACACGTGGCTGATCATACACTGATCACATGACTCCACATGCACTGATCACGTGGCTGATCATACAGAGATCAAGTGGCTGATCATGCACTGATTACGTGGCTGATCATGCACTGATCACGTAGCTATCATGCACTGATAAAATGGCTATCATGCACTGATCCCGTGTCTGATCATGCACTGATCACGTGACTGATCATGCACTAGTCATGTAGTTGTCATGCACTGATCACGTGGCTGATCATACACTGATCACGTGACTGATCATGCACTGATCACATGCCTGATCATGCACTGATCACGTGCCTGATCATGCACTGATCACGTGGCTGATCATGCACTGACCACGAAGCTGATCATACAATGATCAGGTGACTGTGCATGCACTGATTACTTGGCTGACCATGCACTGATCACGAAGCTGATCATGCACTGATAACCTGGCTATGATACAATGATCATGTGCCTGATCATGCATTCTTCATGTGCCTGATCATGCACTGGTCATGTGGCTGATCATGCTCTGATCACGAAGCTGATAATACACTGACCACGTGACTGAGCTTGCACTGATCACAAGGCTGATCATGCACTGATCAATTGGCTGATCATGCGCTGATCATTTAGCTAATCATGCACTAATCACGTTGCTTACCATGCACTGATCAGGTGGCTATCATGCACTGATCACGTGGCTGATCATACACTGATCACGTGACTGCCCATGCACTGATCACGTGACAGATCATGAACGGATCACGTGGCTATCATGCACTGATCACGTGACTGTGCATGAACTGATCACGTACCTGTTCATGCAATGTTTTCGTGGCTATCATGCACTGATCACGTGGCTGATCACGCATTGTTCATGTGACTGATTATGCACTGATTACGTAGCTGTCATGCACTGATCACATGACTTCGCATGCCATGATGACGTGACTGATCTTGCACTGATCACGTCCCTATCATGCACTGATCACGTGGCTAATCATACATTGATCATGTAACTAATCATGCACTGATCACGAAGTTGATCATACACTGATCACATGATGGTACATGCACTGATCACGTGGCTTTGCATGCACTGATCACGCGGCTGATCATGCACTGATCACGTGGCTGATCATACAATGAACACATGGCTGATCATGCACTAATTACTTTGCGGATCATGCACTCATCACGTGGCTGATCATGCACTTATCACGTTGCGGATCATGCACTGATCACATGGCTGATCATACACTGATCACGTCGCTGATCATGAACTGATCACGTGACTTAGCATGCAGTGATCTCGTGTCTGAATGGTGCTGATCATGTGACTAATCAAGAACTGATCACGTGGCTATAATGCACTGATCATGTGGATGATCATACACTGATCACTTTACTGATCAGGCCCTGATCACGTGACTGATCATTCACTGATCACGTGGCTATCATGCACTGATCACGTGACTGCACATGCACTGTTCACGTAATTGTAGGCAATGATCACGTGGCTATCATGCCCTGATCACGTGTCTCTCATGCACTGAACACGTGGCCTGATCATACACTGATCACGTGAGTGCCCATGCACGAATCACGTGACTGCACATGCACTGATCACATAATTGAAGGCAATGATAACGTGGCTGTCATGCACGGATCACGTGGCTGATCATGCACTGCTCATGTGACTGAGCATGCACTGATCACTTAGCTATCATGCATTGATCACTTGGCTATCATGTACTGAACACGTGGCTGATCATTCACTGATCACATGACTACACATGCACTGATCACGTGGATGATCATACAGAGATCAAGTGGCTGATCATGCACTGATTACCTGGCTGATCATGCATTGATCACTTGGCTATCATGCACTGATCACGTGGCTGATCATACACTGATTACGTGACTGCACATGCACTGATCCCGTCGCTGATCACACAGTGATCACGTAGCTGATCATGCACTGATCACGTGGCAGTTCATACACTGATCACTAGGCTGATCATGCACTGATAACCTGACTATCATACACTGATCACGTAGCTATCATGCACTGATAAAATGGCTATCATGCACTGATCCCGTGTCTGATCATGCACTGATCACGTGACTGATCATGCACTAGTCATGTAGTTGTCATGCACTGATCACGTGGCTGATCATACACTGATCACGTGACTGATCATGCACTGATCACGTGCCTGATCATGCACTGATCCGGTGACTGATCATGCACTGATCACGTGCCTGATCATGCACTGATCACGAAGCTGATCATGCACTGATAACCTGGCTATCATACAATGATCATGTGCCTGATCATGCATTCTTCACGTGCCTGATCATGCACTGATCATGTGGCTGATCATGCTCTGATCACGAAGCTGATAATACACTGATCACGTGACCGAACATGCACTGATCACATGGCTGATCATGCACTGATCAAGTGGCTGATCATGCGCTGATCATGTAGCTAAACATGCACTAATCACTTTGCTTACCATGCACTGATCAGGTGGCTATCATGCACTGATCACGTAGCTGATCATACACTGATCACGTGACTGCCCATGCACTGATCACGTGACAGATCATGCACGGATCACGTGGCTATCATGCACTGATCACCTGACTGCGCATGAACTGATATCGTGCCTGTTCATGCAGTGTTTTCGTGGCTATTATGCACTGATCACGTGGCTGATCATGCATTGTTCATGTGACTGATTATGCACTGATTACGTAGCTGTCATGCACTGATCACATGACTTCGCATGCCATGATGACGTGACTGATCATGCACTGATCACGTGCCTATCATGCACTGATCACGTGGCTAATCATACATTGATCATGTAACTAATCATGCACTGATCATGAAGTTGATCATACACTGATCACGTGACGGTGCATGCACTGATCACGTGGCTGCACATGCACTGATCATGTGGCAGATCATGCACTAATCACGTGGTTGATCATACACTAACCACGTGGCTGATCATGCACTAATCACTTTGCGGTTCTTGCACTGATCACGTGGCTGATCATACACTGATGACGTCGCTGATCATGCATGGATCACGTGGCTGATCATACACTAATCACGAGGCTTATCATGCACTAATCACGTTGCTTATAATGCACTGATCACGTGGCTATCATGCACTGATCACGTGTCTATCATGCACTGAACACGTGGCTGATCATACACTGATCACGTGACTGCCCATGCACTAATCAGGTGACTGCACATTCACTGATCACGTAATTGAAGGCAGTGATAACGTGGCTATAATGCACTGATCACGTGGCTGAGCATGCACTGCTCATGTGACTGATCATGCACTGATCACGTAGATATCATGCACGGATCACTTGTCTATCATGCACTGAACACATGGCTGATCATACACTGATCACGTGACTGCACATGCACTGATCACGTGGCTGATCATACAGTGATCACGTGGCTGATCACGCACTGATTACGTGGCTGATCATGCACTGATCACATGCCTATCATGCACTGATCCCATGGCTGATCATGCACTGATTTCGAGACTGATCAGGCACTGGTCACGTGGCTATCATGCACTGATCACGTGACTGGGCATGCAGTGATGACGTGGCTTATCGGGCGCTGATCACGTGTTTATCAGGCAGTGATTAGTGACTGACAGGCGCTGATCATGGGACTGTGCACGCACTGATCACGTGGCTGATCAGGAACTGACCACCTGACTGCCCATGCAGTTATCACGTGAATGGTCGTTCATTGATCACGTGTTTATTATGCGGTGATCACGTGACTGAGAGGCGCTGATCACGTGACTGTGCCGTCAGTGATCACGTGGCTGATCACACACTGATATCGTGACTGAGCATGCACTGCTCATGTGCCGGGAGCCGGTGAGGCATTGCACTCTGGACAAAGGTCATGAGGAAGGAGGCTCGGCATACGCAAATGCGGGATCAAGCCTCAGGAGTCCACCGGATATTCTGGAGCATCTCCCCCCCAAAAAAATCAGAGTCTGCCTACTTTCTTGCTTTGTGCTCTCACCTCTGATTTCACTGGGGGCTGTCCTCCACCACCATCTCGCTCTCTCTGTCAAAGAGTTAACTTACAGCTCCAATTCATAAAGTTCCTTGTCATTCTTCCCTTGAACTTCCAGCTGAGTCTCCATCTGGAGCTTGGAACTCACCACACTTACTAATTATGCCTGGGCTGCTAAGCCCCACTCGAGAAGGTGTCTAGGGTGAGGCACCTTCCGCTATTCGAGAGGGCGCCTGCAGCCTACGTAAGTGGTGCAAACTTCTTGTCTTGAAGTTTGATTGGTCTCCAGCGTAAACCAAGCTACTCAGTCTCTTTTCTCCACCGAATTTTCCTACTGAGCTCTCCTCATACTATTATTCTTGACATCTCTGATTAGCATATAAATAGTCGCCTAGGCCATCTCTCCTTCGAATACCCTGGATCAGCTGGGGCTGGTCCCCGGCAGGTGGCGCCCGAACAGGGACCTCAGGAGGCAATACTCATAGAGCTGAGCAGACACGAACCACGCAATCAGCAGGCAATAAGCATGGAGCTCAGCAGTGACGAATCATGCTGCTCAACTGGCAATAATCAAGCAGGTGACCAGGCAGGAATCACGCAGCTCAGCTGGCAATTGTCAAGCAGATGAGCCAACAGCAATCACTTAGCTCAGCTGGCAATTGTTATGCAGATGAGCCGGCAGGAATTACGCAGCTCAGCAGGCCCTGATCACGTGACTCTGCAGGCACTGATCACGTGGCTGATCACACACTGATTACGTGGCTGATCACACACTGATCACGTGGCTGATCATACACTGATCACATGACAGATCATGCACTGATCACGTGCCTGGTCATGCACTGATCACGTGGCTGATCATGCACTGATCACAAAGCTGATCATACACTGATCACGTGACTGTGCATGCACTGACCACGCGGCTGATCATGCACTGATACGTGGCTGATCATACACTGATCACGTGGCTGATCATGCACTAATCACGTTGGGGATCATGCACTCATCACGTGGCTGATCATACACTCATCATGTGGCTGATCATGCAGGAATCACGTTGGGGATCATGCACTAATCACGTCGCTGAACATACACTGAACACGTGGTTGATCATGCACTGATCACGTGTCTGATCGCACACTGATCACGTGGCTGATCATTCACTAATCACGTGGCTGATCATGCACTGATCATGAAGCTGAAAGTACACTGATCACGTGACTCTGCATGCACTGATTACGTGGCTGAACATGCACTAATCACGTGGCTGATCATACATTGATCACGTGGCTGATCATGCACTAATCAGGTTGAGGATCATGCACTCATCACATGGCTGATCATACACTGATCACGTGGCTAATAATGCACTAATCACGTTGCTTATCATGCACTGATCAGGTTCATATCAAGCACTTATCACGTGGCTGATCATAAACTTATCACGTGACTGCCCATTCACTTATCCTGTAACTGATCATGCACTGATCATATAACTGAGCATGCACCGATCATGTACCTATCATGCATTGATCACTTGGCTATCATGCACTGATCACGTGGCTGATCATACACTGATAACCTGACTGCACATGCACTGATCACGTCACTGATCATACAGTGATCACGTGACTGTGCTTGCACTGATCACGTGGCTGGTCATGCACTTTTCACGTGCCTGATCATGCACTGACCACGTGGCAGATCATGCACTGATCACCTGGCTGAACATGCACTGATCACGAAGCTGATCATACACTGATCACGTGACTGTGCTTGCACTGATCACGTGGCTGGTCATGCACTCTTCACGTGCCTGATCATGCACTGATCACGTGGCTGATCATGCACTGATCACGAAGCTGATCATACACTGATCACGTGACTGTGCTTGCACTGATCACGTGGCTGGTCATGCACTGATCACGTGGCTGATCATGCACTAATCACGTTGTGGATCATGCACTGATCACGTGGCTGATCACACACTGATTACGTGGCTGATCATGCACTGATCACGTGACTGATCATACACTGATCACATGACTGATCATGCACTGATCACTTGCCTGATCATGCAGTGATCACGTGGCTGATCATGCACTGATCACGTGGCTGATCATACACTGACCACGTGGCTGATCATGCACTAATCACGTTGGGTATCATGCACTCATCATGTGGCTGATCATACACTGATCACGTGGCTGATCATAGAGTATTCACGTTGGGGACCATGCACTCATCACGTCGCTGAACAAACACTGAACACGTGGCTGATCATGCACTGATTACGTGTCTGATCGTACACTGATCACGTGGCTGTGCATGCACTGATCACGCGGCTGATCATACACTGATCACGTGGCTGATCATGCACTGATAACCTGGCTATCATACAATGATCATGTGCCTGATCATGCATTCTTCACGTGCCTGATCATGCACTGATCATGTGGCTGATCATGCTCTGATCACGAAGCTGATAATACACTGATCACGTGACCGAACATGCACTGATCACATGGCTGATCATGCACTGATCAAGTGGCTGATCATGCGCTGATCATGTAGCTAAACATGCACTAATCACTTTGCTTACCATGCACTGATCAGGTGGCTATCATGCACTGATCACGTAGCTGATCATACACTGATCACGTGACTGCCCATGCACTGATCACGTGACAGATCATGCACGGATCACGTGGCTATCATGCACTGATCACCTGACTGCGCATGAACTGATATCGTGCCTGTTCATGCAGTGTTTTCGTGGCTATTATGCACTGATCACGTGGCTGATCATGCATTGTTCATGTGACTGATTATGCACTGATTACGTAGCTGTCATGCACTGATCACATGACTTCGCATGCCATGATGACGTGACTGATCATGCACTGATCACGTGCCTATCATGCACTGATCACGTGGCTAATCATACATTGATCATGTAACTAATCATGCACTGATCATGAAGTTGATCATACACTGATCACGTGACGGTGCATGCACTGATCACGTGGCTGCACATGCACTGATCATGTGGCAGATCATGCACTAATCACGTGGTTGATCATACACTAACCACGTGGCTGATCATGCACTAATCACTTTGCGGTTCTTGCACTGATCACGTGGCTGATCATACACTGATGACGTCGCTGATCATGCATGGATCACGTGGCTGATCATACACTAATCACGAGGCTTATCATGCACTAATCACGTTGCTTATAATGCACTGATCACGTGGCTATCATGCACTGATCACGTGTCTATCATGCACTGAACACGTGGCTGATCATACACTGATCACGTGACTGCCCATGCACTAATCAGGTGACTGCACATTCACTGATCACGTAATTGAAGGCAGTGATAACGTGGCTATAATGCACTGATCACGTGGCTGAGCATGCACTGCTCATGTGACTGATCATGCACTGATCACGTAGATATCATGCACGGATCACTTGTCTATCATGCACTGAACACATGGCTGATCATACACTGATCACGTGACTGCACATGCACTGATCACGTGGCTGATCATACAGTGATCACGTGGCTGATCACGCACTGATTACGTGGCTGATCATGCACTGATCACATGCCTATCATGCACTGATCCCATGGCTGATCATGCACTGATTTCGAGACTGATCAGGCACTGGTCACGTGGCTATCATGCACTGATCACGTGACTGGGCATGCAGTGATGACGTGGCTTATCGGGCGCTGATCACGTGTTTATCAGGCAGTGATTAGTGACTGACAGGCGCTGATCATGGGACTGTGCACGCACTGATCACGTGGCTGATCAGGAACTGACCACCTGACTGCCCATGCAGTTATCACGTGAATGGTCGTTCATTGATCACGTGTTTATTATGCGGTGATCACGTGACTGAGAGGCGCTGATCACGTGACTGTGCCGTCAGTGATCACGTGGCTGATCACACACTGATATCGTGACTGAGCATGCACTGCTCATGTGCCGGGAGCCGGTGAGGCATTGCACTCTGGACAAAGGTCATGAGGAAGGAGGCTCGGCATACGCAAATGCGGGATCAAGCCTCAGGAGTCCACCGGATATTCTGGAGCATCTCCCCCCCAAAAAAATCAGAGTCTGCCTACTTTCTTGCTTTGTGCTCTCACCTCTGATTTCACTGGGGGCTGTCCTCCACCACCATCTCGCTCTCTCTGTCAAAGAGTTAACTTACAGCTCCAATTCATAAAGTTCCTTGTCATTCTTCCCTTGAACTTCCAGCTGAGTCTCCATCTGGAGCTTGGAACTCACCACACTTACTAATTATGCCTGGGCTGCTAAGCCCCACTCGAGAAGGTGTCTAGGGTGAGGCACCTTCCGCTATTCGAGAGGGCGCCTGCAGCCTACGTAAGTGGTGCAAACTTCTTGTCTTGAAGTTTGATTGGTCTCCAGCGTAAACCAAGCTACTCAGTCTCTTTTCTCCACCGAATTTTCCTACTGAGCTCTCCTCATACTATTATTCTTGACATCTCTGATTAGCATATAAATAGTCGCCTAGGCCATCTCTCCTTCGAATACCCTGGATCAGCTGGGGCTGGTCCCCGGCAGGTGGCGCCCGAACAGGGACCTCAGGAGGCAATACTCATAGAGCTGAGCAGACACGAACCACGCAATCAGCAGGCAATAAGCATGGAGCTCAGCAGTGACGAATCATGCTGCTCAACTGGCAATAATCAAGCAGGTGACCAGGCAGGAATCACGCAGCTCAGCTGGCAATTGTCAAGCAGATGAGCCAACAGCAATCACTTAGCTCAGCTGGCAATTGTTATGCAGATGAGCCGGCAGGAATTACGCAGCTCAGCAGGCCCTGATCACGTGACTCTGCAGGCACTGATCACGTGGCTGATCACACACTGATTACGTGGCTGATCACACACTGATCACGTGGCTGATCATACACTGATCACATGACAGATCATGCACTGATCACGTGCCTGGTCATGCACTGATCACGTGGCTGATCATGCACTGATCACAAAGCTGATCATACACTGATCACGTGACTGTGCATGCACTGACCACGCGGCTGATCATGCACTGATACGTGGCTGATCATACACTGATCACGTGGCTGATCATGCACTAATCACGTTGGGGATCATGCACTCATCACGTGGCTGATCATACACTCATCATGTGGCTGATCATGCAGGAATCACGTTGGGGATCATGCACTAATCACGTCGCTGAACATACACTGAACACGTGGTTGATCATGCACTGATCACGTGTCTGATCGCACACTGATCACGTGGCTGATCATTCACTAATCACGTGGCTGATCATGCACTGATCATGAAGCTGAAAGTACACTGATCACGTGACTCTGCATGCACTGATTACGTGGCTGAACATGCACTAATCACGTGGCTGATCATACATTGATCACGTGGCTGATCATGCACTAATCAGGTTGAGGATCATGCACTCATCACATGGCTGATCATACACTGATCACGTGGCTAATAATGCACTAATCACGTTGCTTATCATGCACTGATCAGGTTCATATCAAGCACTTATCACGTGGCTGATCATAAACTTATCACGTGACTGCCCATTCACTTATCCTGTAACTGATCATGCACTGATCATATAACTGAGCATGCACCGATCATGTACCTATCATGCATTGATCACTTGGCTATCATGCACTGATCACGTGGCTGATCATACACTGATAACCTGACTGCACATGCACTGATCACGTCACTGATCATACAGTGATCACGTGACTGTGCTTGCACTGATCACGTGGCTGGTCATGCACTTTTCACGTGCCTGATCATGCACTGACCACGTGGCAGATCATGCACTGATCACCTGGCTGAACATGCACTGATCACGAAGCTGATCATACACTGATCACGTGACTGTGCTTGCACTGATCACGTGGCTGGTCATGCACTCTTCACGTGCCTGATCATGCACTGATCACGTGGCTGATCATGCACTGATCACGAAGCTGATCATACACTGATCACGTGACTGTGCTTGCACTGATCACGTGGCTGGTCATGCACTGATCACGTGGCTGATCATGCACTAATCACGTTGTGGATCATGCACTGATCACGTGGCTGATCACACACTGATTACGTGGCTGATCATGCACTGATCACGTGACTGATCATACACTGATCACATGACTGATCATGCACTGATCACTTGCCTGATCATGCAGTGATCACGTGGCTGATCATGCACTGATCACGTGGCTGATCATACACTGACCACGTGGCTGATCATGCACTAATCACGTTGGGTATCATGCACTCATCATGTGGCTGATCATACACTGATCACGTGGCTGATCATAGAGTATTCACGTTGGGGACCATGCACTCATCACGTCGCTGAACAAACACTGAACACGTGGCTGATCATGCACTGATTACGTGTCTGATCGTACACTGATCACGTGGCTGTGCATGCACTGATCACGCGGCTGATCATACACTGATCACGTGGCTGATCATCCACTAATTACTTTGCGGATCATACACTCATCACGTGGCTGATCATGCACTGATCACGAAGCTGATCATACACTGATCACGTTACTGTGCATGCGCTGATCACGTGGCTGATCATGCACTGATCAAGTGGCTGATCATACACTGATCACGTGGCTGATCATGCACTAATTACTTTGCAGATCATGCACTCATCACGTGGCTGATCATGCACTGATCACGAAGCTGATCATACCACTGATCACGTGGCTCATCATGCACTGATCACGTGGCTGATCATGCACTGACCACGAAGCTGATCATACAATGATCAGGTGACTGCCCATGCACGAATCACGTGACTGCACATTCACTGATCACATAATTGAAGGCCATGATAACGTGGCTGTCATGCACTGATCACGTGGCTGATCATGCACGGTTCATGTGCCTGAGCATGCACTGATCACTTAGCTATCATGCATTGATCACCTGGCTATCATGTACTGAACACGTGGCTGATCATACACTGATCACATGACTCCACATGCACTGATCACGTGGCTGATCATACAGAGATCAAGTGGCTGATCATGCACTGATTACGTGGCTGATCATGCACTGATCACGTAGCTATCATGCACTGATAAAATGGCTATCATGCACTGATCCCGTGTCTGATCATGCACTGATCACGTGACTGATCATGCACTAGTCATGTAGTTGTCATGCACTGATCACGTGGCTGATCATACACTGATCACGTGACTGATCATGCACTGATCACATGCCTGATCATGCACTGATCACGTGCCTGATCATGCACTGATCACGTGGCTGATCATGCACTGACCACGAAGCTGATCATACAATGATCAGGTGACTGTGCATGCACTGATTACTTGGCTGACCATGCACTGATCACGAAGCTGATCATGCACTGATAACCTGGCTATGATACAATGATCATGTGCCTGATCATGCATTCTTCATGTGCCTGATCATGCACTGGTCATGTGGCTGATCATGCTCTGATCACGAAGCTGATAATACACTGACCACGTGACTGAGCTTGCACTGATCACAAGGCTGATCATGCACTGATCAATTGGCTGATCATGCGCTGATCATTTAGCTAATCATGCACTAATCACGTTGCTTACCATGCACTGATCAGGTGGCTATCATGCACTGATCACGTGGCTGATCATACACTGATCACGTGACTGCCCATGCACTGATCACGTGACAGATCATGAACGGATCACGTGGCTATCATGCACTGATCACGTGACTGTGCATGAACTGATCACGTACCTGTTCATGCAATGTTTTCGTGGCTATCATGCACTGATCACGTGGCTGATCACGCATTGTTCATGTGACTGATTATGCACTGATTACGTAGCTGTCATGCACTGATCACATGACTTCGCATGCCATGATGACGTGACTGATCTTGCACTGATCACGTCCCTATCATGCACTGATCACGTGGCTAATCATACATTGATCATGTAACTAATCATGCACTGATCACGAAGTTGATCATACACTGATCACATGATGGTACATGCACTGATCACGTGGCTTTGCATGCACTGATCACGCGGCTGATCATGCACTGATCACGTGGCTGATCATACAATGAACACATGGCTGATCATGCACTAATTACTTTGCGGATCATGCACTCATCACGTGGCTGATCATGCACTTATCACGTTGCGGATCATGCACTGATCACATGGCTGATCATACACTGATCACGTCGCTGATCATGAACTGATCACGTGACTTAGCATGCAGTGATCTCGTGTCTGAATGGTGCTGATCATGTGACTAATCAAGAACTGATCACGTGGCTATAATGCACTGATCATGTGGATGATCATACACTGATCACTTTACTGATCAGGCCCTGATCACGTGACTGATCATTCACTGATCACGTGGCTATCATGCACTGATCACGTGACTGCACATGCACTGTTCACGTAATTGTAGGCAATGATCACGTGGCTATCATGCCCTGATCACGTGTCTCTCATGCACTGAACACGTGGCTGATCATACACTGATCACGTGAGTGCCCATGCACGAATCACGTGACTGCACATGCACTGATCACATAATTGAAGGCAATGATAACGTGGCTGTCATGCACGGATCACGTGGCTGATCATGCACTGCTCATGTGACTGAGCATGCACTGATCACTTAGCTATCATGCATTGATCACTTGGCTATCATGTACTGAACACGTGGCTGATCATTCACTGATCACATGACTACACATGCACTGATCACGTGGATGATCATACAGAGATCAAGTGGCTGATCATGCACTGATTACCTGGCTGATCATGCATTGATCACTTGGCTATCATGCACTGATCACGTGGCTGATCATACACTGATAACGTGACTGCACATGCACTGATCCCGTCGCTGATCACACAGTGATCACGTAGCTGATCATGCACTGATCACGTGGGCAGTTCATACACTGATCACTAGGCTGATCATGCACTGATAACCTGACTATCATACACTGATCACGTAGCTATCATGCACTGATAAAATGGCTATCATGCACTGATCCCGTGTCTGATCATGCACTGATCACGTGACTGATCATGCACTAGTCATGTAGTTGTCATGCACTGATCACGTGGCTGATCATACACTGATCACGTGACTGATCATGCACTGATCACGTGCCTGATCATGCACTGATCCGGTGACTGATCATGCACTGATCACGTGCCTGATAATGCAACTGATCACGAAGCTGATCATGCACTGATAACCTGGCTATCATACAATGATCATGTGCCTGATCATGCATTCTTCACGTGCCTGATCATGCACTGATCATGTGGCTGATCATGCTCTGATCACGAAGCTGATAATACCACTGATCACGTGACCGAACATGCACTGATCACATGGCTGATCATGCACTGATCAAGTGGCTGATCATGCGCTGATCATGTAGCTAAACATGCACTAATCACTTTGCTTACCATGCACTGATCAGGTGGCTATCATGCACTGATCACGTAGCTGATCATACACTGATCACGTGACTGCCCATGCACTGATCACGTGACAGATCATGCACGGATCACGTGGCTATCATGCACTGATCACCTGACTGCGCATGAACTGATATCGTGCCTGTTCATGCAGTGTTTTCGTGGGCTATTATGCACTGATCACGTGGCTGATCATGCATTGTTCATGTGACTGATTATGCACTGATTACGTAGCTGTCATGCACTGATCACATGACTTCGCATGCCATGATGACGTGACTGATCATGCACTGATCACGTGCCTATCATGCACTGATCACGTGGCTAATCATACATTGATCATGTAACTAATCATGCACTGATCATGAAGTTGATCATACACTGATCACGTGACGGTGCATGCACTGATCACGTGGCTGCACATGCACTGATCATGTGGCAGATCATGCACTAATCACGTGGTTGATCATACACTAACCACGTGGCTGATCATGCACTAATCACTTTGCGGTTCTTGCACTGATCACGTGGCCTGATCATACACTGATGACGTCGCTGATCATGCATGGATCACGTGGCTGATCATACACTAATCACGAGGCTTATCATGCACTAATCACGTTGCTTATAATGCACTGATCACGTGGCTATCATGCACTGATCACGTGTCTATCATGCACTGAACACGTGGCTGATCATACACTGATCACGTGACTGCCCATGCACTAATCAGGTGACTGCACATTCACTGATCACGTAATTGAAGGCAGTGATAACGTGGCTATAATGCACTGATCACGTGGCTGAGCATGCACTGCTCATGTGACTGATCATGCACTGATCACGTAGATATCATGCACGGATCACTTGTCTATCATGCACTGAACACATGGCTGATCATACACTGATCACGTGACTGCACATGCACTGATCACGTGGCTGATCATACAGTGATCACGTGGCTGATCACGCACTGATTACGTGGCTGATCATGCACTGATCACATGCCTATCATGCACTGATCCCATGGCTGATCATGCACTGATTTCGAGACTGATCAGGCACTGGTCACGTGGCTATCATGCACTGATCACGTGACTGGGCATGCAGTGATGACGTGGCTTATCGGGCGCTGATCACGTGTTTATCAGGCAGTGATTAGTGACTGACAGGCGCTGATCATGGGACTGTGCACGCACTGATCACGTGGCTGATCAGGAACTGACCACCTGACTGCCCATGCAGTTATCACGTGAATGGTCGTTCATTGATCACGTGTTTATTATGCGGTGATCACGTGACTGAGAGGCGCTGATCACGTGACTGTGCCGTCAGTGATCACGTGGCTGATCACACACTGATATCGTGACTGAGCATGCACTGCTCATGTGCCGGGAGCGGTGAGGCATTGCACTCTGGACAAAGGTCATGAGGAAGGAGGCTCGGCATACGCAAATGCGGGATCAAGCCTCAGGAGTCCACCGGATATTCTGGAGCATCTCCCCCCCCAAAAAATCAGAGTCTGCCTACTTTCTTGCTTTGTGCTCTCACCTCTGATTTCACTGGGGGCTGTCCTCCACCACCATCTCGCTCTCTCTGTCAAAGAGTTAACTTACAGCTCCAATTCATAAAGTTCCTTGTCATTCTTCCCTTGAACTTCCAGCTGAGTCTCCATCTGGAGCTTGGAACTCACCACACTTACTAATTATGCCTGGGCTGCTAAGCCCCACTCGAGAAGGTGTCTAGGGTGAGGCACCTTCCGCTATTCGAGAGGGCGCCTGCAGCCTACGTAAGTGGTGCAAACTTCTTGTCTTGAAGTTTGATTGGTCTCCAGCGTAAACCAAGCTACTCAGTCTCTTTTCTCCACCGAATTTTCCTACTGAGCTCTCCTCATACTATTATTCTTGACATCTCTGATTAGCATATAAATAGTCGCCTAGGCCATCTCTCCTTCGAATACCCTGGATCAGCTGGGGCTGGTCCCCGGCAGGTGGCGCCCCGAACAGGGACCTCCAGGAGGCAATACTCATAGAGCTGAGCAGACACGAACCACGCAATCAGCAGGCAATAAGCATGGAGCTCAGCAGTGACGAATCATGCTGCTCAACTGGCAATAATCAAGCAGGTGACCAGGCAGGAATCACGGCAGCTCAGCTGGCAATTGTCAAGCAGATGAGGCCAACAGCAATCACTTAGCTCAGCTGGCAATTGTTATGCAGATGAGCCGGCAGGAATTACGCAAGCTCAGCAGGCCCTGATCACGTGACTCTGCAGGCACTGATCACGTGGCTGATCACACACTGATTACGTGGCTGATCACACACTGATCACGTGCTGATCATACACTGATCACATGACAGATCATGCACTGATCACGTGCCTGGCCATGCACTGATCACGTGGCTGATCATGCACTGATCACAAAGCTGATCATACACTGATCACGTGACTGTGCATGCACTGACCACGCGGCTGATCATGCACTGATACGTGGCTGATCATACACTGATCACGTGGCTGATCATGCACTAATCACGTTGGGGATCATGCACTCATCACGTGGCTGATCATACACTCATCATGTGGCTGATCATGCAGGAATCACGTTGGGGATCATGCACTAATCACGTCGCTGAACATACACTGAACACGTGGTTGATCATGCACTGATCACGTGTCTGATCGCACACTGATCACGTGGCTGATCATTCACTAATCACGTGGCTGATCATGCACTGATCATGAAGCTGAAAGTACACTGATCACGTGACTCTGCATGCACTGATTACGTGGCTGAACATGCACTAATCACGTGGCTGATCATACATTGATCACGTGGCTGATCATGCACTAATCAGGTTGAGGATCATGCACTCATCACATGGCTGATCATACACTGATCACGTGGCTAATAATGCACTAATCACGTTGCTTATCATGCACTGATCAGGTTCATATCAAGCACTTATCACGTGGCTGATCATAAACTTATCACGTGACTGCCCATTCACTTATCCTGTAACTGATCATGCACTGATCATATAACTGAGCATGCACCGATCATGTACCTATCATGCATTGATCACTTGGCTATCATGCACTGATCACGTGGCTGATCATACACTGATAACCTGACTGCACATGCACTGATCACGTCACTGATCATACAGTGATCACGTGACTGTGCTTGCACTGATCACGTGGCTGGTCATGCACTTTTCACGTGCCTGATCATGCACTGACCACGTGGCAGATCATGCACTGATCACCTGGCTGAACATGCACTGATCACGAAGCTGATCATACACTGATCACGTGACTGTGCTTGCACTGATCACGTGGCTGGTCATGCACTCTTCACGTGCCTGATCATGCACTGATCACGTGGCTGATCATGCACTGATCACGAAGCTGATCATACACTGATCACGTGACTGTGCTTGCACTGATCACGTGGCTGGTCATGCACTGATCACGTGGCTGATCATGCACTAATCACGTTGTGGATCATGCACTGATCACGTGGCTGATCACACACTGATTACGTGGCTGATCATGCACTGATCACGTGACTGATCATACACTGATCACATGACTGATCATGCACTGATCACTTGCCTGATCATGCAGTGATCACGTGGCTGATCATGCACTGATCACGTGGCTGATCATACACTGACCACGTGGCTGATCATGCACTAATCACGTTGGGTATCATGCACTCATCATGTGGCTGATCATACACTGATCACGTGGCTGATCATAGAGTATTCACGTTGGGGACCATGCACTCATCACGTCGCTGAACAAACACTGAACACGTGGCTGATCATGCACTGATTACGTGTCTGATCGTACACTGATCACGTGGCTGTGCATGCACTGATCACTGCGGCTGATCATACACTGATCACGTGGCTGATCATCCACTAATTACTTTGCGGATCATTACACTCATCACCGTGGCTGATCATGCACTGATCACGAAGCTGATCATACACTGATCACGTTACTGTGCATGCGCTGATCACGTGGCTGATCATGCACTGATCAAGTGGCTGATCATACACTGATCACGTGGCTGATCATGCACTAATTACTTTGCAGATCATGCACTCATTCACGTGGCTGATCATGCACTGATCACGAAGCTGATCATACACTGATCACGTGGCTCATCATGCACTGATCACGTGGCTGATCATGCACTGACCACGAAGCTGATCATACAATGATCAGGTGACTGCCCATGCACGAATCACGTGACTGCACATTCACTGATCACATAATTGAAGGCCATGATAACGTGGCTGTCATGCACTGATCACGTGGCTGATCATGCACGGTTCATGTGCCTGAGCATGCACTGATCACTTAGCTATCATGCATTGATCACCTGGCTATCATGTACTGAACACGTGGCTGATCATACACTGATCACATGACTCCACATGCACTGATCACGTGGCTGATCATACAGAGATCAAGTGGCTGATCATGCACTGATTACGTGGCTGATCATGCACTGATCACGTAGCTATCATGCACTGATAAAATGGCTATCATGCACTGATCCCGTGTCTGATCATGCACTGATCACGTGACTGATCATGCACTAGTCATGTAGTTGTCATGCACTGATCACGTGGGCTGATCATACACTGATCACGTGACTGATCATGCACTGATCACATGCCTGATCATGCACTGATCACGTGCCTGATCATGCACTGATCACGTGGCTGATCATGCACTGATCACGAAGCTGATCATACAATGATCAGGTGACTGTGCATGCACTGATTACTTGGCTGACCATGCACTGATCACGAAGCTGATCATGCACTGATAACCTGGCTATGATACAATGATCATGTGCCTGATCATGCATTCTTCATGTGCCTGATCATGCACTGGTCATGTGGCTGATCATGCTCTGATCACGAAGCTGATAATACACTGACCACGTGACTGAGCTTGCACTGATCACAAGGCTGATCATGCACTGATCAATTGGCTGATCATGCGCTGATCATTTAGCTAATCATGCACTAATCACGTTGCTTACCATGCACTGATCAGGTGGCTATCATGCACTGATCACGTGGCTGATCATACACTGATCACGTGACTGCCCATGCACTGATCACGTGACAGATCATGAACGGATCACGTGGCTATCATGCACTGATCACGTGACTGTGCATGAACTGATCACGTACCTGTTCATGCAATGTTTTCGGTGGCTATCATGCACTGATCACGTGGCTGATCACGCATGTTCCATGTGACTGATTATGCACTGATTACGTAGCTGTCATGCACTGATCACATGACTTCGCATGCCATGATGACGTGACTGATCTTGCACTGATCACGTCCCTATCATGCACTGATCACGTGGCTAATCATACATTGATCATGTAACTAATCATGCACTGATCACGAAGTTGATCATACACTGATCACATGATGGTACATGCACTGATCACGTGGCTTTGCATGCACTGATCACGCGGCTGATCATGCACTGATCACGTGGCTGATCATACAATGAACACATGGCTGATCATGCACTAATTACTTTGCGGATCATGCACTCATCACGTGGCTGATCATGCACTTATCACGTTGCGGATCATGCACTGATCACATGGCCTGATCATACACTGATCACGTCGCTGATCATGAACTGATCACGTGACTTAGCATGCAGTGATCTCGTGTCTGAATGGTGCTGATCATGTGACTAATCAAGAACTGATCACGTGGCTATAATGCACTGATCATGTGGATGATCATTACACTGATCACTTTACTGATCAGGGCCCTGATCACGTGACTGATCATTCACTGATCACGTGGCTATCATGCACTGATCACGTGACTGCACATGCACTGTTCACGTAATTGTAGGCAATGATCACGTGGCTATCATGCCCTGATCACGTGTCTCTCATGCACTGAACCACGTGGCTGATCATACACTGATCACGTGAGTGCCCATGCATGAATCACGTGACTGCACATGCACTGATCACATAATTGAACGGCAATGATAACGTGGCTGTCATGCACGGATCACGTGGCTGATCATGCACTGCTCATGTGACTGAGCATGCACTGATCACTTAGCTATCATGCATTGATCACTTGGCTATCATGTACTGAACACGTGGCTGATCATTCACTGATCACATGACTACACATGCACTGATCACGTGGATGATCATACAGAGATCAAGTGGCTGATCATGCACTGATTACCTGGCTGATCATGCATTGATCACTTGGCTATCATGCACTGATCACGTGGCTGATCATACACTGATTACGTGACTGCACATGCACTGATCCCGTCGCTGATCACACAGTGATCACGTAGCTGATCATGCACTGATCACGTGGCAGTTCATACACTGATCACTAGGCTGATCATGCACTGATAACCTGACTATCATACACTGATCACGTAGCTATCATGCACTGATAAAATGGCTATCATGCACTGATCCCGTGTCTGATCATGCACTGATCACGTGACTGATCATGCACTAGTCATGTAGTTGTCATGCACTGATCACGTGGCTGATCATACACTGATCACGTGACTGATCATGCACTGATCACGTGCCTGATCATGCACTGATCCGGTGACTGATCATGCCACTGATCACGTGCCTGATCATGCACTGATCACGAAGCTGATCATGCACTGATAACCTGGCTATCATACAATGATCATGGTGCCTGATCATGCATTCTTCACGTGCCTGATCATGCACTGATCATGTGGCTGATCATGCTCTGATCACGAAGCTGATAATACACTGATCACGTGACCGAACATGCACTGATCACATGGCTGATCATGCACTGATCAAGTGGCTGATCATGCGCTGATCATGTAGCTAAACATGCACTAATCACTTTGCTTACCATGCACTGATCAGGTGGCTATCATGCACTGATCACGTAGCTGATCATACACTGATCACGTGACTGCCCATGCACTGATCACGTGACAGATCATGCACGGATCACGTGGCTATAATGCACTGATCACCTGACTGCGCATGAACTGATATCGTGCCTGTTCATGCAGTGTTTTCGTGGCTATTATGCACTGATCACGTGGCTGATCATGCATTGTTCATGTGACTGATTATGCACTGATTACGTAGCTGTCATGCACTGATCACATGACTTCGCATGCCATGATGACGTGACTGATCATGCACTGATCACGTGCCTATCATGCACTGATCACGTGGCTAATCATACATTGATCATGTAACTAATCATGCACTGATCATGAAGTTGATCATAACACTGATCACGTGACGGTGCATTGCACTGATCACGTGGCTGCACATGCACTGATCATGTGGCAGATCATGCACTAATCACGTGGTTGATCATACACTAACCACGTGGCTGATCATGCACTAATCACTTTGCGGTTCTTGCACTGATCACGTGGCTGATCATACACTGATGACGTCGCTGATCATGCATGGATCACGTGGCTGATCATACACTAATCACGAGGCTTATCATGCACTAATCACGTTGCTTATAATGCACTGATCACGTGGCTATCATGCACTGATCACGTGTCTATCATGCACTGAACACGTGGCTGATCATACACTGATCACGTGACTGCCCATGCACTAATCAGGTGACTGCACATTCACTGATCACGTAATTGAAGGCAGTGATAACGTGGCTATAATGCACTGATCACGTGGCCTGAGCATGCACTGCTCATGTGACTGATCATGCACTGATCACGGTAGATATCATGCACGGATCACTTGTCTATCATGCACTGAACACAATGGCTGATCATACACTGATCACGTGACTGCACATGCACTGATCACGTGGCTGATCATACAGTGATCACGTGGCTGATCATGCACTGATTACGTGGCTGATCATGCACTGATCACATGCCTATCATGCACTGATCCCATGGCTGATCATGCACTGATTTCGAGACTGATCAGGCACTGTCACGTGGCTATCATGCACTGATCACGTGACTGGGCATGCAGTGATGACGTGGCTTATCGGCCGCTGATCACGTGTTTATCAGGCAGTGATTAGTGACTGACAGGCGCTGTCATGGGACTGTGCACGCACTGATCACGTGGCTGATCAGGAACTGACCACCTGACTGCCCATGCAGTTATCACGTGAATGGTCGTTCATTGATCACGTGTTTATTATGCGGTGATCACGTGACTGAGAGGCGCTGATCAGTGACTGGTGCCGTCCGTGATCACGTGGCTGATCACACACTGATATCGTGACTGAGCATGCCACTGCTCATGTTGCCGGGAGCCGGTGAGGCATTGCACTCTGGACAAAAGGTCATGAGGAAGGAGGCTCGGCATACGCAAATGCGGGATCAAGCCTCAGGATGTCCACCGGATATGTCTGGAGCATCTCCCCCCAAAAAATCAGAGTCTGCCTACTTTCTTGCTTGTGCTCTCACCTCTGATTTCACTGGGGGCTGTCCTCCACCACCATCTCGCTCTCTCTGTCAAAGAGTTAACTTACAGCTCCAATTCATAAAGTTCCTTGTCATTCTTCCCTTGAACTTCCAGCTGAGTCTCCATCTGGAGCTTGGAACTCACCACACTTACTAATTATGCCTGGGCTGCTAAGCCCCACTCGAGAAGGTGTCTAGGGTGAGGCACCTTCCGCTATTCGAGAGGGCGCCTGCAGCCTACGTAAGTGGTGCAAACTTCTTGTCTTGAAGTTTGATTGGTCTCCAGCGTAAACCAAGCTACTCAGTCTCTTTTCTCCACCGAATTTTCCTACTGAGCTCTCCTCATACTATTATTCTTGACATCTCTGATTAGCATATAAATAGTCGCCTAGGCCATCTCTCCTTCGAATACCCTGGATCAGCTGGGGCTGGTCCCCGGCAGGTGGCGCCCGAACAGGGACCTCAGGAGGCAATACTCATAGAGCTGAGCAGACACGAACCACGCAATCAGCAGGCAATAAGCATGGAGCTCAGCAGTGACGAATCATGCTGCTCAACTGGCAATAATCAAGCAGGTGACCAGGCAGGAATCACGCAGCTCAGCTGGCAATTGTCAAGCAGATGAGCCAACAGCAATCACTTAGCTCAGCTGGCAATTGTTATGCAGATGAGCCGGCAGGAATTACGCAGCTCAGCAGGCCCTGATCACTGACTCTGCAGGCACTGATCACGTGGCTGATCACACACTGATTACGTGGCTGATCACACACTGATCACGTGGCTGATCATACACTGATCACATGACAATCATGCACTGATCACGTGCCTGGCATGCATGATCACGTGCTGATCATGCACTGATCACAAAGCTGATCATACACTGATCACGTGACTGTGCATGCACTGACCACGCGGCTGATCATGCACTGATACGTGGGCTGATCATACACTGATCACGTGGCTGATCATGCACTAATTCACGTTGGGGATCATGCACTCATCACGTGGCTGATCATACACTCATCATGTGGCTGATCATGCAGGAATCACGTTGGGATCATGCACTAATCACGTCGCTGAACATACATGAACCGTGGTTGATCATGCACTGATCACGTGTTGATCGCACACTGATCACGTGGCTGATCATTCACTTATCACGTGGCTGATCATGCACTGATCATGAAGCTGATCAGTCACTGATCACGTGACTCTGCATGCACTGATTACGTGGCTGAACATGCACTAAATCACGTGGCTGATCATACATTGATCACGTGGCTGATCATGCACTAATCAGGTTGAGGATCATGCACTCATCACATGGCTGATCATACACTGATCACGTGGCTAATAATGCACTAATCACGTTGCTTATCATGCACTGATCAGGTTCATATCAAGCACTTATCACGTGGCTGATCATAAACTTATCACGTGACTGCCCATTCACTTATCCTGTAACTGATCATGCACTGATCATATAACTGAGCATGCACCGATCATGTACCTATCATGCATTGATCACTTGGCTATCATGCACTGATCACGTGGCTGATCATACACTGATAACCTGACTGCACATGCACTGATCACGTCACTGATCATACAGTGATCACGTGACTGTGCTTGCACTGATCACGTGGCTGGTCATGCACTTTTCACGTGCCTGATCATGCACTGACCACGTGGCAGATCATGCACTGATCACCTGGCTGAACATGCACTGATCACGAAGCTGATCATACACTGATCACGTGACTGTGCTTGCACTGATCACGTGGCTGGTCATGCACTCTTCACGTGCCTGATCATGCACTGATCACGTGGCTGATCATGCACTGATCACGAAGCTGATCATACACTGATCACGTGACTGTGCTTGCACTGATCACGTGGCTGGTCATGCACTGATCACGTGGCTGATCATGCACTAATCACGTTGTGGATCATGCACTGATCACGTGGCTGATCACACACTGATTACGTGGCTGATCATGCACTGATCACGTGACTGATCATACACTGATCACATGACTGATCATGCACTGATCACTTGCCTGATCATGCAGTGATCACGTGGCTGATCATGCACTGATCACGTGGCTGATCATACACTGACCACGTGGCTGATCATGCACTAATCACGTTGGGTATCATGCACTCATCATGTGGCTGATCATACACTGATCACGTGGCTGATCATAGAGTATTCACGTTGGGGACCATGCACTCATCACGTCGCTGAACAAACACTGAACACGTGGCTGATCATGCACTGATTACGTGTCTGATCGTACACTGATCACGTGGCTGTGCATGCACTGATCACGCGGCTGATCATACACTGATCACGTGGCTGATCATCCACTAATTACTTTGCGGATCATACACTCATCACGTGGCTGATCATGCACTGATCACGAAGCTGATCATACACTGATCACGTTACTGTGCATGCGCTGATCACGTGGCTGATCATGCACTGATCAAGTGGCTGATCATACACTGATCACGTGGCTGATCATGCACTAATTACTTTGCAGATCATGCACTCATCACGTGGCTGATCATGCACTGATCACGAAGCTGATCATACACTGATCACGTGGCTCATCATGCACTGATCACGTGGCTGATCATGCACTGACCACGAAGCTGATCATACAATGATCAGGTGACTGCCCATGCACGAATCACGTGACTGCACATTCACTGATCACATAATTGAAGGCCATGATAACGTGGCTGTCATGCACTGATCACGTGGCTGATCATGCACGGTTCATGTGCCTGAGCATGCACTGATCACTTAGCTATCATGCATTGATCACCTGGCTATCATGTACTGAACACGTGGCTGATCATACACTGATCACATGACTCCACATGCACTGATCACGTGGCTGATCATACAGAGATCAAGTGGCTGATCATGCACTGATTACGTGGCTGATCATGCACTGATCACGTAGCTATCATGCACTGATAAAATGGCTATCATGCACTGATCCCGTGTCTGATCATGCACTGATCACGTGACTGATCATGCACTAGTCATGTAGTTGTCATGCACTGATCACGTGGCTGATCATACACTGATCACGTGACTGATCATGCACTGATCACATGCCTGATCATGCACTGATCACGTGCCTGATCATGCACTGATCACGTGGCTGATCATGCACTGACCACGAAGCTGATCATACAATGATCAGGTGACTGTGCATGCACTGATTACTTGGCTGACCATGCACTGATCACGAAGCTGATCATGCACTGATAACCTGGCTATGATACAATGATCATGTGCCTGATCATGCATTCTTCATGTGCCTGATCATGCACTGGTCATGTGGCTGATCATGCTCTGATCACGAAGCTGATAATACACTGACCACGTGACTGAGCTTGCACTGATCACAAGGCTGATCATGCACTGATCAATTGGCTGATCATGCGCTGATCATTTAGCTAATCATGCACTAATCACGTTGCTTACCATGCACTGATCAGGTGGCTATCATGCACTGATCACGTGGCTGATCATACACTGATCACGTGACTGCCCATGCACTGATCACGTGACAGATCATGAACGGATCACGTGGCTATCATGCACTGATCACGTGACTGTGCATGAACTGATCACGTACCTGTTCATGCAATGTTTTCGTGGCTATCATGCACTGATCACGTGGCTGATCACGCATTGTTCATGTGACTGATTATGCACTGATTACGTAGCTGTCATGCACTGATCACATGACTTCGCATGCCATGATGACGTGACTGATCTTGCACTGATCACGTCCCTATCATGCACTGATCACGTGGCTAATCATACATTGATCATGTAACTAATCATGCACTGATCACGAAGTTGATCATACACTGATCACATGATGGTACATGCACTGATCACGTGGCTTTGCATGCACTGATCACGCGGCTGATCATGCACTGATCACGTGGCTGATCATACAATGAACACATGGCTGATCATGCACTAATTACTTTGCGGATCATGCACTCATCACGTGGCTGATCATGCACTTATCACGTTGCGGATCATGCACTGATCACATGGCTGATCATACACTGATCACGTCGCTGATCATGAACTGATCACGTGACTTAGCATGCAGTGATCTCGTGTCTGAATGGTGCTGATCATGTGACTAATCAAGAACTGATCACGTGGCTATAATGCACTGATCATGTGGATGATCATACACTGATCACTTTACTGATCAGGCCCTGATCACGTGACTGATCATTCACTGATCACGTGGCTATCATGCACTGATCACGTGACTGCACATGCACTGTTCACGTAATTGTAGGCAATGATCACGTGGCTATCATGCCCTGATCACGTGTCTCTCATGCACTGAACACGTGGCTGATCATACACTGATCACGTGAGTGCCCATGCACGAATCACGTGACTGCACATGCACTGATCACATAATTGAAGGCAATGATAACGTGGCTGTCATGCACGGATCACGTGGCTGATCATGCACTGCTCATGTGACTGAGCATGCACTGATCACTTAGCTATCATGCATTGATCACTTGGCTATCATGTACTGAACACGTGGCTGATCATTCACTGATCACATGACTACACATGCACTGATCACGTGGATGATCATACAGAGATCAAGTGGCTGATCATGCACTGATTACCTGGCTGATCATGCATTGATCACTTGGCTATCATGCACTGATCACGTGGCTGATCATACACTGATTAACGTGACTGCACATGCACTGATCCCGTCGCTGATCACACAGTGATCACGTAGCTGATCATGCACTGATCACGTGGCAGTTCATACACTGATCACTAGGCTGATCATGCACTGATAACCTGACTATCATACACTGATCACGTAGCTATCATGCACTGATAAAATGGCTATCATGCACTGATCCCGTGTCTGATCATGCACTGATCACGTGACTGATCATGCACTAGTCATGTAGTTGTCATGCACTGATCACGTGGCTGATCATACACTGATCACGTGACTGATCATGCACTGATCACGTGCCTGATCATGCACTGATCCGGTGACTGATCATGCACTGATCACGTGCCTGATCATGCACTGATCACGAAGCTGATCATGCACTGATAACCTGGCTATCATACAATGATCATGTGCCTGATCATGCATTCTTCACGTGCCTGATCATGCACTGATCATGTGGCTGATCATGCTCTGATCACGAAGCTGATAATACACTGATCACGTGACCGAACATGCACTGATCACATGGCTGATCATGCACTGATCAAGTGGCTGATCATGCGCTGATCATGTAGCTAAACATGCACTAATCACTTTGCTTACCATGCACTGATCAGGTGGCTATCATGCACTGATCACGTAGCTGATCATACACTGATC
>NW_020191696.1:0-21210 GCF_002263795.3 Bos taurus | reverse complement strand
GAGATCATGTCACGTGCACAGTTGCTAATTGAGCATGTGATCAGTGGTGACAGCCGATAATCAGTGATCAGTGCATGATAGGCCCACGTGATCAGTGCATGATCAGTCACGTGTATCAGTGCATGATCAGTCACGTGATCAGTGTATGATCAGCCACAGGTGCATCAGTGCATGATCAGCCAAATAATAGTGCATGATCAGTCACAAGATCATGACATGATCAGTCACGTGAACAGTGCGTTGATCATTTACGTGATCTGTTGCATGATCAGTCACGTGACCAGTATTATGGTAGCTACGTGATCATTCCATGACGAGCCACGTGAGCAGTGCATGATAGAGACGTGATGTGTGCATATGAGTTACGTGAGCAGAGTATGATCAGCCACGGTATCAGTGCATGAGTGCACGTGATCAGTGCATGATATTCACGTGACAGGTGTGTGATCAGCCACGTGAACAGTGCATGTTCAGCTCCACGTGATGGCAGTTGTATGACAGCCACGTGATCAGTGCATGGTCAGACACGTGAAGTGTATGATCAGCCACGTGATCAGTGCATGATATCCAAGTGATCAGTGCAGATCAATACACGTGATCAGTGTATGATCAGCAGTGACGTGCATGTCAGTCACGTGATCCGGGCCTGCTGAGCTGCGTGATTACTAGTCTGCTCATCTTCTTGACAATTGCCCAGCTGAGCTGCACGATTCCTGCCTGTCATCTGCTTGACAATTGCAGCTGTGCTGCGTGATTCCTGCCTGCTCAGCTGCTTGATTATTGCCAGCCTGAGCAGCATGATTCCTCACAGCTGAGTTCCATGATTATTGCCTGCTGACTGTTTGATTCGTGCCTACTCAGCTCTTTGTTTATTGCCTCCAGAGGCACATGATCAGTGTATGATAGCAAACATGATCAGCGCATGATCAGTCACATGATCAGCGCCATTAAGTCACGTGATCACTACATGATAGTCATGTGATCAGTCCATGCTCAGTCACGGTATCAGTGCATGATCAGCCACGTGATCAGTGCATGATCTGTCACATGATTAGTGTATGATCATCCACGTGATCAGTGCATGGGCAGTCATGGTGATCAGTGCATGATATAGACGTGATCAGTGCATGATCAGTCCGTGATCAGTGCACGTTAGCCACGTGATCAGTGCGATAGATCAGTCACCTGATGGGTGTATGATCATTCACGTGACCTGTACATGGTAGCTACAATGACCATTGCATGATCAGCCACGTGAGAAGTGCATGATAGCCACGTGATCAATGCATGATCAGTCACGTGATCAGTGCATGATCAGTCACGTGATCAGTGGATGATCAGCCACGTGATCAGTGCATGATCAGCCACATGATCAGTGCATGATCAATTACGTGATCATTGCATGATAAGTCACGTGACCAGTATATGTAGCTAGGTGATCACTGCATGATCAGCCACATGAGCCGTGCATGATAGCCACGAGATCAGTGCATGATCAGTACACGTGATCAGTGCATGATCACTCACGTCAACAGTGCATGATAAGTCACCTGATCAGTGCCATGAACAATTACGTGATCAGTGCATGATCACTCACAGTGACCAGTACAGGTAGCTACGTGATCATTGCATGATCAACCACGTGCATCAGTGCATCATAGCCACGTGATCAGTGCATGATCAGCCATGTGATCAGTGCATGATCAGTCACGTGATCAGTGCAATGGTCAGTCACGTGAACAAGCATGATCATCCACGTGATCAGTGAATGTGGAGTCATGTAGTCAATGCATGATAGCGCCGTGATCAGTGCACGATCAGTCCCGTGATGAGTGTATGATCAGCCAAGTGATCAGTGCAAGATAGCTACGTGATCAGTGCATGATCAGTCACATGATCAGTGCATGATCAGTCACGTGATAGGTGTGTGATCAGCCATGTGAACAGTGCATGCTCAGTCACGTGATCAGGGCCTGCTGAGCTGCATGATTCCTGTCTGCTCATCTGCTTGACAATTTCCAGCTGAGCTGCACGATTCCTGCCTCTCATCTCCTTGACAATTGCCACCTGTGCTGCGTAATTCCTGCCTGCTCATCTACTTGATTATTGCCAGCTGAGCAGCATGATTTCTCAGAGGTGAGTTCCATGATTATAGCCTGCTGACTGATTCCTGCCTACTCAGCTCTATGTTCATTGCCTCCAGAGGCACATGATCAATGTTGTGACACCAAACATGATCAGCACCAATGATCAGTCACATGATCAATGCATGAGAACGGCCCAGGTGTCAGTGCAATGATCAATTATGTGATCAGTGCATGATCAGTCATGTGACCAGTACATGGTAGCTGTGTGATCATTGCATGATCAGCCACGTGAGCAGTGCATGATAGCCCGTGATCAGTGTATGATCAGTCACGTGATACGTGTGTGATCAGCCACGTGATCAGTGCATGATATCCACGTGATCAGTGCAGGATAGCCACATGATCACTTCATGATTATTCACGTGATCTGTACATGATCAGTCACGGTGATACGTGTGTGAATCACGCCACCGGAATCAGTGCGTGATGAGCCATGTGATCAGTGCAGGATCAATTACGTGATCAGTGCATGATCAGTCACGTGACCAGTACATGGAAGCTACGTGTCATTGCGTGATCAGCCACGTGATCAGTGCTCATGTAGCCACGTGATCAGGTGCATGATCAAGTCACTGGTGATACGTGTGTGAATTCAGCCAACGTGATCAGTGGCACTGATATCGACGTTGATCAGTGCCAAGGATAGCCACGTCAGTGCATCAGCCCGTGCATGGGATGAGCCACGTTGATCAGTGCAATGATTCAGTCACTGTGATACATTGTGTGATCAGCCACGTGATCAGTGCATGATGAGCCACGTCGATCAGAATGCAGGATCAATTACGTGATCAAGTGCATGATCAGTCACGGTGACCAGTACATGGTTGCTACGTGATCCGTTGCATGATCAGCCACGTGACTGCAAGCGGGCATGAGAGCCACGTGATTCAGTGCGATGTCACGTCACTATGATCAGTACAATGATCAGTCATGGGTGAACAGTGCATGGAATGATCATTTACGTGATCTGTGCATGATCAGTCACAGTTACCAGTATATTGGTAGCTATGGTGACCTATTCCATGACGCAGCCACGTGAGCAGTGCATGATAGCCACGTGATGTGTGCATGATGAGTTATGTGAGCAGAGTATGATCAGCCACGTGATCAGTGCATGAGTGCCACGTGATCAGTGCATGATATGTCACGTGACAGGTGTGTGATCAGCCACGTGAACAGTGCATGTTCAGCCACGTGATCAGTGCATGATAGCCACGTGATCAGTGCATGATCAGTTACCTGAGCAGTGTATGATCAGCCACGTGATCAGTGCATGATATCCAAGTGATCAGTGCATGATCATCACGTGATCAGTGTATGATCAGCTACGTGAACAGTGCATGCTCAGTCACGTGATCAGGGCCTGCTGAGCTGCGTGATTCCTGTCTGCTCATCTGCTTGACAATTGCCAGCTGAGCTGCACGATTCCTGCCTGTCATCTGCTTGACAATTGCCAGCTGTGCTGCGTGATTCCTGCCTGCTCAGCTGCTTGATTATTGCCAGCTGAGCAGCATGATTCCTCACAGCTGAGTTCCATGATTATTGCCTGCTGACTGTTTGATTCGTGCCTACTCAGCTCTTTGTTTATTGCCTCCAGAGGCACATGATCAGTGTATGATAGCAAACATGATCAGCGCATGATCAGTCACATGATCAGAGCCATTAAGTCACGTGATCACTACATGATAGTCATGTGATCAGTCCATGCTCAGTCACGGTATAAGTGCATGATCAGCCACGTGATCAGTGCATGATCAGCCAGGTGATCAGTTCATGATAGCTATGTGATCACTTCATGATTTGTCACGTGATCTGTGCATGACCAGGCAGGTGATCAGTGTATGATCAGCCACGTGAACAGTGCATGATAGCCACGTGATCAGTACATGATCAGTCACGTGTTCAGTGCATGATCAGTCATGTAATCTGTGCATGACCAGGCACGTGATCAGTGTATGACCAGCCAAGTGATCAGTGCATGATAGCCACGTGATCAGTGCATGATCAGTCACGTGATCAGTGCATGATCAGTCACGTGATCAGTGGATGATCAGCCACGTGATCAGTGCATGATCAGCACATGATCAGTGCATGATCAATTACGTGATCATTGCATGATAAGTCACGTGACCAGTATATGGTAGCTAGGTGATCATTGCATGATCAGCCCTATGAGCCGTGCATGATAGCCACGAGATCAGTGCATGATCAGTCACGTGATCAGTGCATGATCACTCACGTTAACAGTGCATGATAAGTCACCTGATCAGTGCATGAACAATTACGTGATCAGTGCATGATCACTCACGTGACCAGTACATGGTAGCTACGTGATCATTGCCTGATCAGCCACGTGAGCAGTGCATCATAGCCACGTGATCAGTGCATGATCAGCCATGTGATCAGTGCATGATCAGTCACGTGATCAGTGCATGGTCAGTCACGTGATCAGTGCATGATCATCCACGTGATCAGTGAATGTGGAGTCATGTAGTCAATGCATGATAGCGCCGTGATCAGTGGCACGATCAGTCCCGTGATGAGTGTATGATCAGCCAAGTGATCAGTGCAAGATAGCTACGTGATCAGTGCATGATCAGTCACATGATCAGTGCATGATCAGTCACGTGATAGGTGTGTGATCAGCCATGTGAACAGTGCATGCTCAGTCACGTGATCAGGGCCTGCTGAGCTGCATGATTCCTGTCTGCTCATCTGCTTGACAATTTCCAGCTGAGCTGCACGATTCCTGCCTCTCATCTCCTTGACAATTGCCACCTGTGCTGCGTAATTCCTGCCTGCTCATCTACTTGATTATTGCCAGCTGAGCAGCATGATTTCTCAGAGGTGAGTTCCATGATTATAGCCTGCTGACTGATTCCTGCCTACTCAGCTCTATGTTCATTGCCTCCAGAGGCACATGATCAATGTGTGACACCAAACATGATCAGCACATGATCAGTCACATGATCAATGCATGAGAAGCCAGGTGATCAGTGCATGATCAATTATGTGATCAGTGCATGATCAGTCATGTGACCAGTACATGGTAGCTGTGTGATCATTGCATGATCAGCCACGTGAGCAGTGCATGATAGCCACGTGATCAGTGTATGATCAGTCACGTGATACGTGTGTGATCAGCCACGTGATCAGTGCATGATATCCACGTGATCAGTGCAGGATAGCCACGTGATCAGTGCATGATAGCCACGTGATCAGTGCATGAGAGCCATGTGATCAGTGCATGATCAGTCACGTGATACATGTGTGATCAGCCACGTGATCAGTGCATGATGAGCCACGTGATCAGTGCAGGATCAATTACGTGATCAGTGCATGATCAGTCACGTGACCAGTACATGGTTGCTACCTGATCGTTGCATGATCAGCCACGTGAGCAGGGCATGAGAGCCACGTGATCAGTGCATGATCAGTCACATGATCAGTACATGATCAGTCATGTGAACAGTGCATGATCATTTACGTGATCTGTGCATGATCAGTCACGTTACCAGTATATGGTAGCTATGTGATCATTCCATGACGAGCCACGTGAGCAGTGCATGATAGCCACGTGATGTGTGCATGATGAGTTATGTGAGCAGAGTATGATCAGCCACGTGATCAGTGCATGAGTGCCACGTGATCAGTGCATGATATGTCACGTGACAGGTGTGTGATCAGCCACGTGAACAGTGCATGTTCAGCCACGTGATCAGTGCATGATAGCCACGTGATCAGTGCATGATCAGTTACCTGAGCAGTGTATGATCAGCCACGTGATCAGTGCATGATATCCAAGTGATCAGTGCATGATCATCACGTGATCAGTGTATGATCAGCTACGTGAACAGTGCATGCTCAGTCACGTGATCAGGGCCTGCTGAGCTGCGTGATTCCTGTCTGCTCATCTGCTTGACAATTGCCAGCTGAGCTGCACGATTCCTGCCTGTCATCTGCTTGACAATTGCCAGCTGTGCTGCGTGATTCCTGCCTGCTCAGCTGCTTGATTATTGCCAGCAGAGCAGCATGATTCCTCACAGCTGAGTTCCATGATTATTGCCTGCTGACTGTTTGATTCGTGCCTACTCAGCTCTTTGTTTATTGCCTCCAGAGGCACATGATCAGTGTATGATAGCAAACATGATCAGCGCATGATCAGTCACATGATCAGAGCCATTAAGTCACGTGATCACTACATGATAGTCATGTGATCAGTCCATGCTCAGTCACGGTATAAGTGCATGATCAGCCACGTGATCAGTGCATGATCAGCCAGGTGATCAGTTCATGATAGCTATGTGATCACTTCATGATTTGTCACGTGATCTGTGCATGACCAGGCAGGTGATCAGTGTATGATCAGCCACGTGAACAGTGCATGATAGCCACGTGATCAGTGCATGATCCGTCACCTGATGGGTGTATGATCAGTCACCTGACCGGTACATGGTAGCTACATGATCATTGCATGATAAGTCACGTGACCAGTATATGGTAGCTAGGTGATCATTGCATGATCAGCCACATGAGCCGTGCATGATAGCCACGAGATCAGTGCATGATCAGTCACGTGATCAGTGCATGATCACTCACGTTAACAGTGCATGATAAGTCACCTGATCAGTGCATGAACAATTACGTGATCAGTGCATGATCACTCACGTGACCAGTACATGGTAGCTACGTGATCATTGCATGATCAACCACGTGATCAGTGCATCATAGCCACGTGATCAGTGCATGATCTGTCGCATGATCAGTGTATGATCATCCGGGTGATCAGTGCATGGGCAGTCATGTGATCAGTGCATGATATAGACGTGATCAGTGCATTATCAGTCACGTGATCAGTGTATGATCAGCCAAGTAATCAGTGCATGATAGCCAACTGATCAGTGGATGATCCGTCACGTGATCAGTGCATGGTCAGTCACGTGATCATTGCATGATCAGCCACGTGATCAGTGCATGATCAATTACGTGATCAGTGCATGATCAGTCACGTGATCCGTACATGATCAGTCACGTGAACAGTGCATTATCAGTCATGTGATCAGTGTATGACCAGCCAAGTGATCAGTGCATGATAGCCACGTGATCAGTGCATGATCAGTCACGTGATCAGTGCATGATCAGTCACGTGATCAGTGTATGATCAGCCACGTGATCAGTGCATGATCAGCCAAATGATAAGTGCATGATCAGTCACAAGATCAGTACATGATCAGTCACGTGAACAGTGCGTGATCATTTACGTGATCTGTTCATGATCAGTCACGTGACCAGTATATGGTAGCTACGTGATCATTCCATGACGAGCCACGTGAGCAGTGCATGATAGAAACGTGATGTGTGCATTATGAGTTACGAGAGCAGAGTATGATCAGCCACGTGATCAGTGCATGAGTGCCACGTGATCAGTGCATGATATGTCACGTGACAGGTGTGTGATCAGCCACGTGAACAGTGCATGTTCAGCCACGTGATCAGTGCATGATAGCCACGTGATCAGTACATGATCAGTTACGTGAGCAGTGTATGATCAGCCACGTGATCAGTGCATGGTCAGACACGTGAACAGTGTATGATCAGCCACGTGATCAGTGCATGATATCCAAGTGATCAGTGCATGATCAATCACGTGATCAGTGTATGATCATCCACGTGAACAGTGCATGCTCAGTCACGTGATCTGGGCCTGCTGAGCTGCGTGATTACTGTCTGCTCATCTGCTTGACAATTGCCAGCTGAGCTGCACGATTCCTGCCTCCTCAGCTGCTTGATTATTCCCAGCTGACAAGCATGATTCCTCACAGGTGAGTTCCATGATTATTGCCTGCTGACTGTTTGATTCGTGCCTACTCAGCTCTTTGTTTATTGCCTCCAGAGGCACATGATCAGTGTATGATAGCAAACATGATCAGCGCATGATCAGTCACATGATCAGCGCCATTAAGTCACGTGATCACTACATGATAGTCATGTGATCAGTCCATGCTCAGTCACGGTATCAGTGCATGATCAGCCACGTGATCAGTGCATGATCTGTCACATGATTAGTGTATGATCATCCACGTGATCAGTGCATGGGCAGTCATGTGATCAGTGCATGATATAGAGGTGATCAGTTCATGATCAGTCGTGATCAGTGCACGTTAGCCACGTGATCAGTGCATGATCAGTCACCTGATGGGTGTATGATCATTCACGTGACCTGTACATGGTAGCTACATGACCATTGCATGATCAGCCACGTGAGAAGTGCATGATAGCCACGTGATCAATGCATGATCAGTCACGTGATCAGTGCATGATCAGTCACGTGATCAGTGGATGATCAGCCATGTGATCAGTGCATGATCAGCCACATGATCAGTGCATGATCAATTACGTGATCATTGCATGATAAGTCACGTGACCAGTATATGGTAGCTAGGTGATCATTGCATGATCAGCCACATGAGCCGTGCATGATAGCCACGAGATCAGTGCATGATCTGTCACGTGATCAGTGCATGATCACTCACGTGACCAGTACATGGTAGCTACGTCATCATTGCATGATCAACCATGTGATCAGTGCATCATAGCCACGTGATCAGTGCATGATCAGCCATGTGATCAGTGCATGATCAGTCACGTGATCAGTGCATGGTCAGTCACGTGAACAAGCAAGATCATCCATGTGATCAGTGAATGGGGAGTCATGTAGTCAATGCATGATAGCGCCGTGATCAGTGCACGATCAGTCCCGTGATGAGTGTATGATCAGCCAAGTGATCAGTGCAAGATAGCTACGTGATCAGTGCATGATCAGTCACATGATCAGTGCATGATCAGTCACGTGATAGGTGTGTGATCAGCCATGTGAACAGTGCATGCTCAGTCACGTGATCAGGGCCTGCTGAGCTGCATGATTCCTGTCTGCTCATCTGCTTGACAATTTCCAGCTGAGCTGCACGATTCCTGCCTCTCATCTCCTTGACAATTGCCACCTGTGCTGCGTAATTCCTGCCTGCTCATCTACTTGATTATTGCCAGCTGAGCAGCATGATTTCTCAGAGGTGAGTTCCATGATTATAGCCTGCTGACTGATTCCTGCCTAGTCAGCTCTATGTTCATTGCCTCCAGAGGCACATGATCAATGTGTGACACCAAACATGATCAGCACATGATCAGTCACATGATCAATGCATGAGAAGCCAGGTGATCAGTGCATGATCAATTATGTGATCAGTGCATGATCAGTCATGTGACCAGTACATGGTAGCTGTGTGATCATCGCATGATCAGCCACGTGAGCAGTGCATGATAGCCACGTGATCAGTGTATGATCAGTCACGTGATACGTGTGTGATCAGCCACGTGATCAGTGCATGATATCCACGTGATCAGTGCAGGATAGCCACGTGATCAGTGCATGATAGCCACGTGATCAGTGCATGAGAGCCATGTGATCAGTGCATGATCAGTCACGTGATACATGTGTGATCAGCCACGTGATCAGTGCATGATGAGCCACGTGATCAGTGCAGGATCAATTACGTGATCAGTGCATGATCAGTCACGTGACCAGTACATGGTTGCTACCTGATCGTTGCATGATCAGCCACGTGAGCAGGGCATGAGAGCCACGTGATCAGTGCATGATCAGTCACATGATCAGTACATGATCAGTCATGTGAACAGTGCATGATCATTTACGTGATCTGTGCATGATCAGTCACGTTACCAGTATATGGTAGCTATGTGATCATTCCATGACGAGCCACGTGAGCAGTGCATGATAGCCACGTGATGTGTGCATGATGAGTTATGTGAGCAGAGTATGATCAGCCACGTGATCAGTGCATGAGTGCCACGTGATCAGTGCATGATATGTCACGTGACAGGTGTGTGATCAGCCACGTGAACAGTGCATGTTCAGCCACGTGATCAGTGCATGATAGCCACGTGATCAGTGCATGATCAGTTACCTGAGCAGTGTATGATCAGCCACGTGATCAGTGCATGATATCCAAGTGATCAGTGCATGATCATCACGTGATCAGTGTATGATCAGCTACGTGAACAGTGCATGCTCAGTCACGTGATCAGGGCCTGCTGAGCTGCGTGATTCCTGTCTGCTCATCTGCTTGACAATTGCCAGCTGAGCTGCACGATTCCTGCCTGTCATCTGCTTGACAATTGCCAGCTGTGCTGCGTGATTCCTGCCTGCTCAGCTGCTTGATTATTGCCAGCAGAGCAGCATGATTCCTCACAGCTGAGTTCCATGATTATTGCCTGCTGACTGTTTGATTCGTGCCTACTCAGCTCTTTGTTTATTGCATCCAGAGGCACATGATCAGTGTATGATAGCAAACATGATCAGCGCATGATCAGTCACATGATCAGAGCCCTTAAGTCACGTGATCACTACATGATAGTCATGTGATCAGTCCATGCTCAGTCAGGGTATAAGTGCATGATCAGCCACGTGATCAGCGCATGATCAGCCAGGTGATCAGTTCATGATAGCTATGTGATCACTTCATGATTTGTCACGTGATCTGTGCATGACCAGGCAGGTGATCAGTGTATGATCAGCCACGTGAACAGTGCATGATAGCCACGTGATCAGTGCATGATCCGTCACCTGATGGGTGTATGATCAGTCACCTGACCGGTACATGGTAGCTACATGATCATTGCATGATAAGTCACGTGACCAGTATATGGTAGCTAGGTGATCATTGCATGATCAGCCACATGAGCCGTGCATGATAGCCACGAGATCAGTGCATGATCAGTCACGTGATCAGTGCATGATCACTCACGTTAACAGTGCATGATAAGTCACCTGATCAGTGCATGAACAATTACGTGATCAGTGCATGATCACTCACGTGACCAGTACATGGTAGCTACGTGATCATTGCATGATCAACCACGTGATCAGTGCATCATAGCCACGTGATCAGTGCATGATCTGTCGCATGATCAGTGTATGATCATCCGGGTGATCAGTGCATGGGCAGTCATGTGATCAGTGCATGATATAGACGTGATCAGTGCATTATCAGTCACGTGATCAGTGTATGATCAGCCAAGTAATCAGTGCATGATAGCCAACTGATCAGTGGATGATCCGTCCCGTGATCAGTGCATGGTCAGTCACGTGATCAGTGCATGATCAGCCACGTGATCAGTGCATGATCAATTACGTGATCAGTGCATGATCAGTCACGTGATCCGTACATGATCAGTCACGTGAACAGTGCATTATCAGTCATGTGATCAGTGTATGACCAGCCAAGTGATCAGTGCATGATAGCCACGTGATCAGTGCATGATCAGTCACGTGATCAGTGCATGATCAGTCACGTGATCAGTGTATGATCAGCCACGTGATCAGTGCATGATCAGCCAAATCATAAGTGCATGATCAGTCACAAGATCAGTACATGATCAGTCACGTGAACAGTGCGTGATCATTTACGTGATCTGTTCATGATCAGTAACGTGACCAGTATATGGTAGCTACGTGATCATTCCATGACGAGCCACGTGAGCAGTGCATGATAGAAACGTGATGTGTGCATTATGAGTTACGAGAGCAGAGTATGATCAGCCACGTGATCAGTGCATGAGTGCCACGTGATCAGTGCATGATATGTCACGTGACAGGTGTGTGATCAGCCACGTGAACAGTGCATGTTCAGCCACGTGATCAGTGCATGATAGCCACGTGATCAGTACATGATCAGTTACGTGAGCAGTGTATGATCAGCCACGTGATCAGTGCATGGTCAGACACGTGAACAGTGTATGATCAGCCACGTGATCAGTGCATGATATCCAAGTGATCAGTGCATGATCAATCACGTGATCAGTGTATGATCAGCCATGTGAACAGTGCATGCTCAGTCACGTGATCTGGGCCTGCTGAGCTGCGTGATTACTGTCTGCTCATCTGCTTGATAATTGCCAGCTGAGCTGCACGATTCCTGCCTGCTCAGCTGCTTGATTATTCCCAGCTGACAAGCATGATTCCTCACAGGTGAGTTCCATGATTATTGCCTGCTGACTGTTTGATTCGTGCCTACTCAGCTCTTTGTTTATTGCCTCCAGAGGCACATGATCAGTGTATGATAGCAAACATGATCAGCGCATGATCAGTCACATGATCAGCGCCATTAAGTCACGTGATCACTACATGATAGTCATGTGATCAGTCCATGCTCAGTCACGGTATCAGTGCATGATCAGCCACGTGATCAGTGCATGATCTGTCACATGATTAGTGTATGATCATCCACGTGATCAGTGCATGGGCAGTCATGTGATCAGTGCATGATATAGAGGTGATCAGTTCATGATCATTCGTGATCAGTGCACGTTAGCCACGTGATCAGTGCATGATCAGTCACCTGATGGGTGTATGATCATTCACGTGACCTGTACATGGTAGCTACATGACCATTGCATGATCAGCAACGTGAGAAGTGCATGATAGCCACGTGATCAATGCATGATCAGTCACGTGATCAGTGCATGATCAGTCACGTGATCAGTGGATGATCAGCCATGTGATCAGTGCATGATCAGCCACATGATCAGTGCATGATCAATTACGTGATCATTGCATGATAAGTCACGTGACCAGTATATGGTAGCTAGGTGATCATTGCATGATCAGCCACATGAGCCGTGCATGATAGCCACGAGATCAGTGCATGATCAGTCACGTGATCAGTGCATGATCACTCACGTCAGCAGTGCATGATAAGTCACCTGATCAGTGCTAGAACAATTACGTGATCAGTGCATGATCACTCACGTGAGCAGTACATGGTAGCTACGTGATCATTGCATGATCAACCAGGTGATCAGTGCATCATAGCCACGTGATCAGTGCATGATCAGCCATGTGATCAGTGCATGATCAGTCACGTGATCAGTGCATGGTCAGTCACGTGAACAAGCATGATCATCCACGTGATCAGTGAATGTGGAGTCATGTAGTCAATGCATGATAGCGCCGTGATCAGTGCACGATCAGTCCCGTGATGAGTGTATGATCAGCCAAGTGATCAGTGTAAGATAGCTACGTGATCAGTGCATGATCAGTCACATGATCAGTGCATGATCAGTCACGTGATAGGTGTGTGATCAGCCATGTGAACAGTGCATGCTCAGTCACGTGATCAGGGCCTGCTGAGCTGCATGATTCCTGTCTGCTCATCTGCTTGACAATTTCCAGCTGAGCTGCACGATTCCTGCCTCTCATCTCCTTGACAATTGCCACCTGTGCTGCGTAATTCCTGCCTGCTCATCTACTTGATTATTGCCAGCTGAGCAGCATGATTTCTCAGAGGTGAGTTCCATGATTATAGCCTGCTGACTGATTCCTGCCTACTCAGCTCTATGTTCATTGCCTCCAGAGGCACATGATCAATGTGTGACACCAAACATGATCAGCACATGATCAGTCACATGATCAATGCATGAGAAGCCAGGTGATCAGTGCATGATCAATTATGTGATCAGTGCATGATCAGTCATGTGACCAGTACATGGTAGCTGTGTGATCATTGCATGATCAGCCACGTGAGCAGTGCATGATAGCCACGTGATCAGTGTATGATCAGTCACGTGATACGTGTGTGATCAGCCACGTGATCAGTGCATGATATCCACGTGATCAGTGCAGGATAGCCACATGATCACTTCATGATTATTCACGTGATCTGTACATGATCAGTCACGTGATACGTGTGTGATCAGCCACCGGATCAGTGCGTGATGAGCCATGTGATCAGTGCAGGATCAATTACGTGATCAGTGCATGATCAGTCACGTGACCAGTACATGGAAGCTACGTGATCATTGCGTGATCAGCCACGTGATCAGTGCATTATAGCCACGTGATCAGTGCATGATCACTCATGTGATACGTGTGTGATCAGCCACGTGATCAGTGCATGATATCCACGTGATCAGTGCATGATAGCCACGTGATCAGTGCATGATAGCCACGTGATCAGTGCATGAGAGCCATGTGATCAGTGCATGATCAGTCACGTGATACATGTGTGATCAGCCACGTCATCAGTGCATGATGAGCCACGTGATCAGTGCAGGATCAATTACGTGATCAGTGCATGATCAGTCACGTGACCAGTACATGGAAGCTACGTGATCATTGCGTGATCAGCCACGTGATCAGTGCATTATAGCCATGTGATCAGTGCATGATCAGTCACGTGATACATGTGTGATCAGCCACGTGATCAGTGCATGATGAGCCACGTGATCAGTGCAGGATCAATTACGTGATCAGTGCATGATAAGTCACGTGACCAGTATATTGTAGCTAGGTGATCATTGCATGATCAGCCACATGAGCCGTGCATGATAGCCACGAGATCAGTGCATGATCAGTCACGTGATCAGTGCATGATCACTCACGTCAACAGTGCATGATAAGTCACCTGATCAGTGCATGAACAATTACGTGATCAGTGCATGATCACTCACGTGACCAGTACATGGTAGCTACGTGATCATTGCCTGATCAGCCACGTGAGCAGTGCATGATAGCCACGTGATCAGTGCATGATCAGACATGTGATCAGTGCATGGTCAGTCACGTGGTCAGTGCATGATCATCCACGTGATCAGTGAATGTGGACTCATGTAGTCAATGCATGATAGCGCCGTGATCAGTGCACGATCAGTCCCGTGATGAGTGTATGATCAGCCAAGTGATCAGTGCAAGATAGCTACGTGATCAGTGCATGATCAGTCACCTGATCAGTGCAAGATCAGTCACGTGATAGGTGTGTGATCAGCCATGTGAACAGTGCATGCTCAGTCACGTGATCAGGGCCTGCTGAGCTGCGTGATTCCTGTCTGCTCATCTGCTTGACAATTTCCAGCTGAGCTGCACGATTCCTGCCTCTCATCTCCTTGACAATTGCCACCTGTGCTGCGTAATTCCTGCCTGATCATCTACTTGATTATTGCCAGCTGAGCAGCATGATTTCTCAGAGGTGAGTTCCATGATTATAGCCTGCTGACTGATTCCTGCCTACTCAGCTCTATGTTCATTGCCTCCAGAGGCACATGATCAATGTGTGACACCAAACATGATCAGCACATGATCAGTCACATGATCAATGCATGATAAGCCAGGTGATCAGTGCATGATCAATTATGTGATCAGTGCATGATCAGTCATGTGACCAGTACATGGTAGCTGTGTGATCATTGCATGATCAGCCACGTGAGCAGTGCATGATAGCCACGTGATCAGTGTATGATCAGTCACGGGATACGTGTGTGATCAGCCACCGGATCAGTGCGTGATGAGCCATGTGATCAGTGCAGGATCAATTACGTGATCAGGGCATGATCAGTCACGTGACCAGTACATGGAAGCTACGTGATCATTGCGTGATCAGCCACGTGATCAGTGCATGGTAGTCACGTGATCAGTGCATGATCAGTCATGTGATACGTGTGTGATCAGCCACCTGATCAGTGCATGATATCCACGTGATCAGTGCATGATAGCCACGTGATCAGTGCATGGGAGCCACGTGATCAGTGCATGATCAGTCACGTGATACATGTGTGATCAGCCACGTGATCAGTGCATGATGAGCCACGTGATCAGTGCAGGATCAATTACGTGATAAGTGCATGATCAGTCACGTGACCAGTACATGGTTGCTACGTGATCGTTGCATGATCAGCCACGTGAGCAGGGCATGAGAGCCACGTGATCAGTGCATGATCAGTCACATGATCAGTACATGATCAGTCATGTGAACAGTGCATGATCATTTACGTGATCTGTGCATGATCAGTCACGTTACCAGTATATGGTAGCTATGTGACCATTTCATGACGAGCCACGTGAGCAGTGCATGATAGCCACGTGATGTGTGCATGATGAGTTATGTGAGCAGAGTATGATCAGCCACGTGATCAGTGCATGAGTGCCACGTGATCAGTGCATGATATGTCACGTGACAGGTGTGTGATCAGCCACGTGAACAGTGCATGTTCAGCCACGTGATCAGTGCATGATAGCCACGTGATCAGTGCATGATCAGTTACCTGAGCAGTGTATGATCAGCCACGTGATCAGTGCATGATATCCAAGTGATCAGTGCATGATCATCACGTGATCAGTGTATGATCAGCTACGTGAACAGTGCATGCTCAGTCACGTGATCAGGGCCTGCTGAGCTGCGTGATTCCTGTCTGCTCATCTGCTTGACAATTGCCAGCTGAGCTGCACGATTCCTGCCTGTCATCTGCTTGACAATTGCCAGCTGTGCTGCGTGATTCCTGCCTGCTCAGCTGCTTGATTATTGCCAGCTGAGCAGCATGATTCCTCACAGCTGAGTTCCATGATTATTGCCTGCTGACTGTTTGATTCGTGCCTACTCAGCTCTTTGTTTATTGCCTCCAGAGGCACATGATCAGTGTATGATAGCAAACATGATCAGCGCATGATCAGTCACATGATCAGAGCCCTTAAGTCACGTGATCACTACATGATAGTCATGTGATCAGTCCATGCTCAGTCACGGTATAAGTGCATGATCAGCCACGTGATCAGTGCATGATCAGCCAGGTGATCAGTTCATGATAGCTATGTGATCACTTCATGATTTGTCACGTGATCTGTGCATGACCAGGCAGGTGATCAGTGTATGATCAGCCACGTGAACAGTGCATGATAGCCACGTGATCAGTACATGATCCGTCACGGTTTCAGTGCATGATCAGTCATGTAATCTGTGCATGACCAGGCACGTGATCAGTGTATGACCAGCCAAGTGATCAGTGCATGATAGCCACGTGATCAGTGCATGATCAGTCACGTGATCAGTGCATGATCAGTCACGTGATCAGTGGATGATCAGCCAAGTGATCAGTGCATGATCAGCACATGATCAGTGCATGATCAATTACGTGATCATTGCATGATAAGTCACGTGACCAGTATATGGTAGCTAGGTGATCATTGCATGATCAGCCCTATGAGCCGTGCATGATAGCCACGAGATCAGTGCATGATCAGTCACGTGATCAGTGCATGATCACTCACGTTAACAGTGCATGATAAGTCACCTGATCAGTGCATGAACAATTACGTGATCAGTGCATGATCACTCACGTGACCAGTACATGGTAGCTACGTGATCATTGCCTGATCAGCCACGTGAGCAGTGCATCATAGCCACGTGATCAGTGCATGATCAGCCATGTGATCAGTGCATGATCAGTCACGTGATCAGTGCATGGTCAGTCACGTGATCAGTGCATGATCATCCACGTGATCAGTGAATGTGGAGTCATGTAGTCAATGCATGATAGCGCCGTGATCAGTGCACGATCAGTCCCGTGATGAGTGTATGATCAGCCAAGTGATCAGTGCAAGATAGCTACGTGATCAGTGCATGATCAGTCACATGATCAGTGCATGATCAGTCACGTGATAGGTGTGTGATCAGCCATGTGAACAGTGCATGCTCAGTCACGTGATCAGGGCCTGCTGAGCTGCGTGATTCCTGTCTGCTCATCTGCTTGACAATTTCCAGCAGAGCTGCACGATTCCTGCCTCTCATCTCCTTGACAATTGCCACCTGTGCTGCGTAATTCCTGCCTGTTCATCTACTTGATTATTGCCAGCTGAGCAGCATGATTTCTCAGAGGTGAGTTCCATGATTATAGCCTGCTGACTGATTCCTGCCTACTCAGCTCTATGTTCATTGCCTCCAGAGGCACATGATCAATGTGTGACACCAAACATGATCAGCACATGATCAGTCACATGATCAATGCATGAGAAGCCAGGTGATCAGTGCATGATCAATTATGTGATCAGTGCATGATCAGTCATGTGACCAGAACATGGTAGCTGTGTGATCATTGCATGATCAGCCACGTGAGCAGTGCATGATAGCCACGTGATCAGTGTATGATCAGTCACGTGATACGTGTGTGATCAGCCACGTGATCAGTGCATGATATCCACGTGATCAGTGCAGGAGAGCCACATGATCACTTCATGATTATTCACCTGATCTGTACATGATCAGTCACGTGATACGTGTGTGATCAGCCACCGGATCAGTGCGTGATGAGCCATGTGATCAGTGCAGGATCAATTACGTGATCAGGGCATGATCAGTCACGTGACCAGTACATGGAAGCTACGTGATCATTGCGTGATCAGCCACGTGATCAGTGCATGATGGCCACGTGATCAGTGCATTATAGCCACGTGATCAGTGCATGATCAGTCATGTGATACGTGTGTGATCAGCCACGTGATCAGTGCATGATATCCACGTGATCAGTGCATGATAGCCACGTGATCAGTGCATGAGAGCCACGTGATCAGTGCATGATCAGTCACGTGATACATGTGTGATCAGCCACGTGATCAGTGCATGATATCCACGTGATCAGTGCATGATAGCCACGTGATCAGTGCATGATCAGTCACGTGATACATGTGTGATCAGCCACGTGATCAGTGCATGATCAGTCACGTGACCAGTACATGGTTGCTACGTGATCGTTGCATGATCAGCCACGTGAGCAGGGCATGAGAGCCACGTGATCAGTGCATGATCAGTCACATGATCAGTACATGATCAGTCATGTGAACAGTGCATGATCATTTACGTGATCTGTGCATGATCAGTCACGTTACCAGTATATGGTAGCTATGTGATCATTCCATGACGAGCCACGTGAGCAGTGCATGATAGCCACGTGATGTGTGCATGATGAGTTATGTGAGCAGAGTATGATCAGCCACGTGATCAGTGCATGAGTGCCACGTGATCAGTGCATGATATGTCACGTGACAGGTGTGTGATCAGCCACGTGAACAGTGCATGTTCAGCCACGTGATCAGTGCATGATAGCCACGTGATCAGTGCATGATCAGTTACCTGAGCAGTGTATGATCAGCCACGTGATCAGTGCATGATATCCAAGTGATCAGTGCATGATCATCAAGTGATCAGTGTATGATCAGCTACGTGAACAGTGCATGCTCAGTCACGTGTTCAGGGCCTGCTGAGCTGCGTGATTCCTGTCTGCTCATCTGCTTGACAATTGCCAGCTGAGCTGCACGATTCCTGCCTGTCATCTGCTTGACAATTGCCAGCTGTGCTGCGTGATTCCTGCCTGCTCAGCTGCTTGATTATTGCCAGCAGAGCAGCATGATTCCTCACAGCTGAGTTCCATGATTTTTGCCTGCTGACTGTTTGATTCGTGCCTACTCAGCTCTTTGTTTATTGCCTCCAGAGGCACATGATCAGTGTATGATAGCAAACATGATCAGCGCATGATCAGTCACATGATCAGCGCCATTAAGTCACGTGATCACTACATGATAGTCATGTGATCAGTCCATGCTCAGTCACGGTATAAGTGCATGATCAGCCACGTGATCAGTGCATGATCAGCCAGGTGATCAGTTCATGATAGCTATGTGATCACTTCATGATTTGTCACGTGATCTGTGCATGACCAGGCAGGTGATCAGTGTATGATCAGCCATGTGAACAGTGCATGATAGCCACGTGATCAGTGCATGATCCGTCACCTGATGGGTGTATGATCAGTCACCTGACCGGTACATGGTAGCTACATGATCATTGCATGATAAGTCACGTGACCAGTATATGGTAGCTAGGTGATCATTGCATGATCAGCCACATGAGCCGTGCATGATAGCCACGAGATCAGTGCATGATCAGTCACGTGATCAGTGCATGATCACTCACGTTAACAGTGCATGATAAGTCACCTGATCAGTGCATGAACAATTACGTGATCAGTGCATGATCACTCACGTGACCAGTACATGGTAGCTACGTGATCATTGCATGATCAACCACGTGATCAGTGCATCATAGCCACGTGATCAGTGCATGATCTGTCGCATGATCAGTGTATGGTCATCCGGGTGATCAGTGCATGGGCAGTCATGTGATCAGTGCATGATATAGACGTGATCAGTGCATTATCAGTCACGTGATCAGTGTATGATCAGCCAAGTAATCAGTGCATGATAGCCAACTGTTCAGTGGATGATCCGTCACGTGATCAGTGCATGGTCAGTCACGTGATCATTGCATGATCAGCCACGTGATCAGTGCATGATCAATTACGTGATCAGTGCATGATCAGTCATGTGATCTGTACATGATCAGTCACGTGAACAGTGCATTATCAGTCATGTGATCAGTGTATGACCAGCCAAGTGATCAGTGCATGATAGCCACGTGATCAGTGCATGATCAGTCACGTGATCAGTGCATGATCAGTCACGTGATCAGTGTATGATCAGCCACGTGATCAGTGCATGATCAGCCAAATATAAGTGCATGATCAGTCACAAGATCAGTACATGATCAGTCACGTGAACAGTGCGTGATCATTTACGTGATCTGTTCATGATCAGTCACGTGACCAGTATATGGTAGCTACGTGATCATTCCATGACGAGCCACGTGAGCAGTGCATGATAGAAACGTGATGTGTGCATTATGAGTTACGAGAGCAGAGTATGATCAGCCACGTGATCAGTGCATGAGTGCCACGTGATCAGTGCATGATATGTCACGTGACAGGTGTGTGATCAGCCACGTGAACAGTGCATGTTCAGCCACGTGATCAGTGCATGATAGCCACGTGATCAGTACATGATCAGTTACGTGAGCAGTGTATGATCAGCCACGTGATCAGTGCATGGTCAGACACGTGAACAGTGTATGATCAGCCACGTGATCAGTGCATGATATCCAAGTGATCAGTGCATGATCAATCCCGTGATCAGTGTATGATCAGCCACGTGAATAGTGCATGCTCAGTCACGTGATCTGGGCCTGCTGAGCTGCATGATTACTGTCTGCTCATCTGCTTGACAATTGCCAGCTGAGCTGCACGGATTCCTGCCTGCTCAGCTGCTGATTATTGCCAGCTGACAAGCATGATTCCTCACAGCTGAGTTCCATGATTATTGCCTGCTGACTGT
>NW_020191695.1:0-37950 GCF_002263795.3 Bos taurus | reverse complement strand
GTAGGCACGAATCAAACAGTCAGCAGGCAATAATCATGGAACTCAGCTAGGAATCAATGCTGCTCAGCTGGCAATAACAAGCAGCTGAGCAGGCAGGAATTACGCAGCACAGCTGGCAATTGTCAAGCAGATGACAGGCAGGAATCATGCATCTCAGCTGGCAATTTTTCAAGGCAGATGACCAGACAGGTAATCACACAGCTCAGCAGGCCTTATCACGTGACTGAGCATGCACTATTCACGTGGCTGATCATACACTGATCACGTGAATGATCATGCACTGATCACTTGGATATCAGCACTGATCACGTGGCTGATCATACACTGTTCATGTGTCTGACCATGCACTGATCACGTGGCTGATCATACACTGCTCAGGTAACTAATCATGCACTGATCACGTGGCTATCATGCACTGATCACGTGGCTGAACATGCACGGTTCACGTGGCTGATCACACACCTGTCACATGACATATCATGCACTGATCACCTGGCTGATCATACTCTGCTCACGTAACTGATCATGCACACATCACGTGGCTATCATGCACTGCTCACGTGGCTCGTCAAGGAATGATCACGTAGCTACCATATACTGGTCACAGTGACTGATCATGCACAGATCACGTAAATGATCATGCACTGTTCAAGTGACTGATCATGTACTGATCACGAGACTGATCATGCACTGATCACGTGGCAATCATGCTCTGCTAACGTGGCTGATCATGCACTGCTCACGTGGCTGATCATTGCAAATGATCACGTAGCAAACCATGTACTGGTCACGTGACTGATCATGCACTGATCACGTAATTAATCCTGCCACTGATCACCTGACTCATCATGCACTGATTCACGTGGCTGATCACACACGTATCACGTGACTGATCATGCACTGATCACGTGGCTATTCATGCACTAATCACGTGGCTATCATTCACTGATCACGTGGATATCATGCACTGATCACGTGGCTGATAACACACGTATCACATGACTGATCATGCACTGATCACGTGGCTATCATGCACTGAACACGTGAATAATCATGCACTGATCACGTGACTGATCATGCACTGATCATGTGGCTATCATGCACTGCTACTTGGCTGATCATGCAATGATAACGCAGCTACCATGTACTGGTCACGTGACTGATCATGCACTGATGACGTAATTGATCATGCACTGATCATGTGGCTGATCATGCACTGATCACGTGGCTGATCATGCACTGATCACGTGGCTATCATGCACTTATCACATGGCTGGTCATACACTGATCTTATAGCTACCATGTACCGGTCACGTGAATGATCATACACCCATCAGGTGACTGATCATGCACTGATCACGTGGCTATCATGCACTGACCATGAGACTGAAAATGCACTGATCACGTCTAATCATGCACTGATCACATGACTGCCCATGCACTGATCATGTGGATGATCATACACTAATAATGTGACAGATCATGCACTGATCACGTGGCTGATCATGCACTGATACCGTGACTGAGCATGGACTGATCACATGCCTATCATGTAGTGATCACGTGACTTAATGGCGCTGATCATGTGACTGATCATGCGCTGATCATGTTTGCTATCATACACTGATCATGTGCCTCTGGAGGCAATAACAAAGAGCTGAGTAGGCACGAATCAAACACTCAGCAGGCAATAATCATGGAACTCAGCTGTGAGGAATCATGCTGCTCAGCTGGCAATAATCAAGCAGCTGAGCAGGCAGAAATTACGCAGCACAGCTGGCAATTGTCAAGCAGATGACAGGCAGGAATCGTGCAGCTCAGCTGGCAATTGTCAAGCAGATGAGCAGACAGTAATCACGCAGCTCAGCAGGCCCTGATCACGTGACTGAGCATGCACTGTACACGTGGCTGATCATACACTTATCACGTGATTGATCATGCACTGATCACTTGGATATCATGCACTGATCACGTGGCTGATCATACACTGTTCACGTGTCTGACCATGCACTGATCACGTGGCTGATCATACACTGCTCACGTAACTGATCATGAACTGATCACGTGGCTGATCATGCACAGATCACGTGACTGTTCATGCACTGATCACGTGACTGATCATGCCCTGATCAAGTGGCTATCATGCACTAATCACGTGGCTGATCATGCAATGATCATGAAGCTACCATGTACCAGTCACGTGACCGATCATACACCCATCAGGTGACTGATCATGCACTTATCACGTTGCTATATTGCACTGTTAACGTGGCTGATCATACACTGATCACCTGCCTGGTCATGCACAGATCAGGTGACTAATCATGAACTCATTACGTAGCTATCATGTACTGATCACCTGGCTGATCATGCACTGATCATGTGGCTATCGTGCAATGGATACGTGGCTATCATGCACTGATCACGTGGCTGGTCATGCACTGATACCGTGACTGAACATGGACTGATCACATGACTATCATGTAGTGATCACATGAGTTAATGGCACTGATCATGTGACTGATCATGCGCTGATCATGTTTGCTTTCATACACTGATCATGTGCCTCTGGAGGCAATAAACAAAGAGCTGAGTAGGCACGAATCAAACAGTCAGCAGGCAATAATCATGGAACTCAGCTGTGAGGAATCATGCTGCTCAGCTGGCAATAATCAAGCAGCTGAGCAGGCAGGAATTACGCAGCACAGCTGGCAATTGTCAAGCAGATGACAGGCAGGAATCGTGCAGCTCAGCTGGCAATTGTCAAGCAGATGAGCAGACAGTAATCACGCAGCTCAGCAGGCCCTGATCACGTGACTGAGCATGCACTGTACACGCGGCTGATCATACACTGATCACGTGATCGATCATGCACTGATCACTTGGATATCATGCACTGATCACGTGGCTGATCATACACTGTTCACGTGTCTGACCATGCACTGATCACGTGGGTGATCATACACTGCTCACGTGGCTCGTCATGGAATGATCATGTAGCTACCATATACTGGTCAGTGACTGATCATGCACAGATCACGTCAATGATCATGCACTGTTCAAGTGACTGATCATGTACTGATCACGTAACTGATCATGCACTGATCACGTAATTGATCATGCACTGATCACGTGGCTGATCATGCAATGATCATGTAGCTACAATGTACTGGTCCCGTGAGTGACCATGCACTGATCACGTAATTGATCATGCACTGATCACGTGTCTGATCATGCACTGAACACGTGACTGATCATGCACTGATCACGTGACTGTTCATGCACTGATCACGTGGCTATCATGAACTGCTCATGTCGCTGATCATGCAATGATCACGCAGCTACCATGTACTGGTCACATGACTGATCATGCACTGATCGGGTAATTGATCATGCACTGATCACGTGGCTTATCATGCATTGATCATGTGACTGATCATGTGCTGATCATGTTTGGTGTCACACACTGATCATGTGCATCTGCAGGCAATGAACAAAGAGCTGAGAAGGCAGGAATCAGTCAGCAGGCTATAATCATGGAACTCAGCTTTGAGAAATCATGCTGCTCAGCTGGCAATAATCAAGTAGATTAGCAGGCAGGAATTATGCAGCACAGGTGGCAATTGTCATGGAGATGACAGGCAGGAATCGTACAGCTCAGCTGGCAATTGTCAAGCAGATGAGCAGACACTATCACGCAGCTCAGCACGCCCTGATCACGTGACTGAGCATGCACTGTTCACGTCGCTGATCACACACCTATCACGTGAATGATCATGCACTGATCACGTGGCTCTCATGCACTGATCACGTGATTGCGCATGCACTGATCACGTTATTATATGCACTGCTCACCTGGCTATCATGCACTGATGACGTGGCTGATCATGCACTGATCATGTGACTGATCATGCACTGATCACGTAGCTATCTTGCACTGGTCACTTGGCTGATCATACACTCATCACGGGACTGATTGAGCACTGATTACGGCGCTATCATGCATTGACTACATGACTCCACATGCACTGATCACGTGGATGATCATGCACTGATCACGTGACTGACCATGCACTGATCACGTGACTGATTATGAACTGATCACGTGGCTGATCATGCACTGGTCATGTGGCTGATCATGCACTGATCACATGGCTGATGATACACTGATCACGTGACTGATCATGCACTGATCACGTGACTGATCATGCACTGATCACGAGGCTATCATGCACTGATCACTTGGCTGGTCATACTGAGCACGTGCCTCGTCATGCACTGATCACGTGGCTGATTATGCACTGATCACGTGACTGATCATGCACTGATCACGTGGCTATCATGCAGTGATCACGTGGCAATCAAGCACAGATCACATGGCTGATCATGCAATGATCACATAGCTACCATATACTGGTCACGTGACTGATCATGCACTGATCACGTGACTGATCATGCACTGATCACGTGGCTATCATGCAGTGATCACGTGGCTATCATGCACAGATCACATGGCTGATCATACACTGTTCACGTAACTGATCATGCACTGATCACATGGCTGATCATGCACTGTTCACGAGACTCATCATGCACTGATCACGTGGATATCATGCACTGATCACGTGTTTGATCATACACTGTTCACGTGTCTGACCATGCACTGCTCACGTGGCTGATCATACACTGTTCACGTAACTGATCATGCACTGATCACGTGGATATCATGCACTGAACACGTGGCTGAACATGCACTCTTCACGTGGCTTACCACACACCTGTCACGTGACTGATCATGCACTGATCACGTGGCACTCATGCACTGATCACGTGGCTGATCATACTCTGCTCACGTAACTGATCATGCACACATCACGTGGCTATCATGCACTTCTCACCTGGCTGGTCATGCAATGTTCACGTAGCTACCATATACTGGTCACGTGACTGTTCATGCTCAGATCACGTAAATCATCATGCACTGTTCAGTTGGCTGATCATGTACTGATCACGTGACTGATCATGCACTGATCACGTGGCTATCATGCACTGCTCACGTGGCTGATCATGCAATGATCACGTAGCAACCATGTACTGGTCACGTGACTGATCATGCACTGATCACGTAATTAATCCTGCACTGATCACCTGACTCATCATGCACTGATCACGTGGCTGATCACACACGTATCACGTGACTGATCATGCACGGATCACGTGGCTATCATGCACTAATCACGTGGCTATCATTCACTGATCACGTGGATATCATGCACTGATCACGTGGCTATCATGCACTGCTACTTGGCTGATCATGCCATGATCACACAGCTACCATGTACTGGTCACGTGACTGATCATGCACTGATCACGTAATTGATCATGCACTGATCACGTGGCTGATCATGCACTGATCACTTGACTGATCATGCACTGATCACGTGACTTATCATGCACTGATCACGTCTAATCATGCACTGATCACATGACTGCCCATGCACTGATCACTTGGATGATCATACACTAATCATGTGACAGATCATGCACTGATCACGTGGCTGATCATGCACTGATACCGTGACTGAGCATGGACTGATCACATGCCTATCATGTAGTGATCACGTGACTTAATAGCGCTGATCATGTGACTGATCATGCGCTGATCATGTTTGCTATCATACACTGATCATGTGCCTCTGGAGGCAATAAACAAAGAGCTGAGTAGGCACGAATCAAACAGTCAGCAGGCAATAATCATGGAACTCAGCTGTGAGGAATCATGCTGCTCAGCTGGCAATAATCAAGCAGCTGAGCAGGCAGGAATTACGCAGCACAGCTGGCAATTGTCAAGCAGATGACAGGCAGGAATCGTGCAGCTCAGCTGGCAATTGTCAACCAGATGAGCAGACAGTAATCACGCAGCTCAGCAGGCCCTGATCACGTGACTGAGCATGCACTGTACACGTGGCTGATCATACACTTATCACGTGATTGATCATGCACTGATCACTTGGATATCATGCACTGATCACGTGGCTGATCATACACTGTTCACGTGTCTGACCATGCACTGATCACGTGGCTGATCATACACTGCTCACGTAACTGATCATGAACTGATCACGTGGCTATCATGCACTGATCACGTGACTGATCATGCACTGGTCACGTGACTGATCATGCCCTGATCAAGTGGCTATCATGCACTTATCACGTGTCTGATCATGCAATGATCATGAAGCTACCATGTACCGGTCACGTGACCGATCATACACCCATCAGGTTACTGATCATGCACTGATCACGTGGCTATATTGCACTGTTAACGTGGCTGATCATACACTGATCACCTGCCTGGTCATGCACAGATCAGGTGATTAATCATGAACTCATTACGTAGCTATCATGTATTGATCACCTGGCTGATCATGCACTGCTCATGTGGCTATCGTGCAATGATTACGTGGCTATCATGCACTGATCTCGTGGCTGGTCATGCACTGATACCGTGACTGAGCATGGACTGATCACATGACTATCATGTAGTGATCACGTGACTTAATGGCGCTGATCATGTGACTGATCATGCGCTGATCATGTTTGCTTTCATACACTGATCATGTGCCTCTGGAGGCAATAAACAAAGAGCTGAGTAGGCACGAATCAAACAGTCAGCAGGCAAAAATCATGGAACTCAGCTGTGAGGAATCATGCTGCTCAGCTGGCAATAATCAAGCAGCTGAGCAGGCAGGAATTACACAGCACAGCTGGCAATTTTCAAGCAGATGACAGGCAGGAATCATGCAGCTCAGCTGGCAATTGTCAAGCAGATGAGCAGACAGGAATCACGCAGCTCAGCAGGCCCTGATCATGTGACTGAGCATACACTGTCCACCTGGCTGATCATACACTGATCACGTGATTGATCATGCACTGATCACTTGGATATCATGCACTGATCACGTGGCTGATCATACACTGTTCACGTGTCTGACCATGCACTGATCACATGGCTGATCATACACTGCTCACGTAACTGATCATGCACTGATCACGTAATTGATCATGCACTGATCACGTGGCTGATCATGCAATGATCATGTAGCTACAATGTACTGGTCCCGTGAGTGACCATGCACTGATCACGTAATTGATCATGCACTGATCACGTGTCTGATCATGCACTGAACACGTGACTGATCATGCACTGATCACGTGACTTATCATGCACTGATCACGTGGCTATCATGCACTGATCACGTGGCTGAACATGCACTGTTCACGTGGCTGATCACACACCTGTCACGTGACATATCATGCACTGATCACGTGGCACTCATGCACTGATCACGTGGCTGATCATACTCTGCTCACGTAACTGATCATGCACACATCACGTGGCTATCATGCACTGCTCACAAGCCTCGTCAAGGAATGATCACGTAGCTACCATATACTGGTCACGTGACTGATCATGCACAGATCACGTAAATGATCATGCACTGTTCAGTTGACTGATCATGTACTGGTCACGTGACTGATCATGCACTGATCACGTAATTATTCCTGCACTGATCACCTGACTCATCATGCAGTGATCACGTGGCTATCATGCACTGATCACTTGGCTGGTCATACACTGATCACGCAGCTACCATGTACTACTCACGTGACTGATCATGCACTGATGACGTAATTGATTATGCACTGATCATGTGGCTGATCATGCACTGATCACGTGGCTGATCATGCACTGATCACGTGGCTATCATGCACTGATCACATGGCTGGTCATACACTGATCACGTGCCTGGTCATGCCAGATTACATGACTGATCATGCACTGATCACGTCAATGATCATGCACTGATCACGTGGCTATCATGCACTTCTCACGTGGCTGATCATGCAATGATCATGTAGCTACCATGTACCGGTCACGTGACTGATCATACACCCATCAGGTGACTAATCATGCACTGATCACGTGGCTATCATGCACTGTTCACATGGCTGATCATACACTGATCACCTGCCTGGTCATGCACAGATCCCGTGACTAATCATGAACTGATCACGTAGCAATCATTCACTGGTCACCTGGCTGATCATGCACTGATCACGTGGCTATCATGCAATGATCACGTGGCTATCATGCACTGATCACGTGGCTGATCATGCACTGATACCGTGACTGAGCATGGACTGATCACATGACTATCATGTAGTGATCACGTGACTTAATGGCGCTGATCATGTGACTGATCATGCGCTGAGCATGTTTGCTATCATACACTGATCATGTGCCCTAGAGGCAATAAACAAAGAGCTGAGTAGGCACGAATCAAACAGTCAGCAGGCAATAATCATGGAACTCAGCTGTGAGGAATCATGCTGCTCAGCTGGCAATAACCAAGCAGCTGAGCAGGCAGGAATTACGCAGCACAGCTGGAAATTGTCAAGCAGATGACAGGCAGGAATCATGCAGCTCAGCTGGCAATTGTCAAGCAGATGAGCAGACAGTAATCACGCAGCTCAGCAGGCCCTGATCACGTATCTGAGCATGCACTGTTCACCTGGCTGATCATACACTGATCACGTGATTGATCAAGCACTGATCACTTGGATATCATGCACTGATCACGTGGCTAATCATACACTGTTCACGTTTCTGAGCATGCACTGATCACGTGGCTGATCATACACTGCTCACGTAACTGATCATGCACTGATCACGTAATTGATCATGCCCTGATCACGAGGCTGATCATGCAATGATCACCTAGCTACCATATACTGGTCCCCTGAGTGATCATGCACTGATCACGTAACTGATCATGGACTGATCACGTGGCTGATCATGCACTGAACACGTGACTCGTCATGCACTGATCACGTGGCTATCATGCACTGCTCACGTGGCTGATCATGCAGGGATCACGCAGCCACCATGTACTGGTCACATGACTGATCATGCACTGATCACGTAATTGATCATGCACTGATCACCTGGCTTATCATGCATTCATCATGTCACTGATCATGTGCTGATCATGTTTGGTGTCACAAACTGATCATGTGCATCTGGAGGCAATGAACAAAGAGCTGAGTAGGCAGGAATCAGTCAGCAGGCTATAATCATGGAACTCAGCTTTAAGAAATCATGCTGCTCAGCTGGCAATAATCAGGTAGATGAGCAGGCAGGAATTATGCAGCACAGGTGGCAATTGTCAAGGAGATGACAGGCAGGAATCGCACAGCTCAGCTGGCAATTGTCAAGCAGATGAGCAGACACTAATCACGCAGCTCAGCACGCCGTGATCACGTGACTGAGCATGCACAGTTCACGTCGCTGATCACACACCTATCACGTGAATGATCATGCACTGATCACGTGGCTCTCATGCACTGATCACGTGATTGCGCAAGCACTGATCACGTAATTGTATGCACTGCTCACGTGGCTATCATGCACTGATGACGTGACTGATCATGCACTGATCATGTGACTGATCATGCACTGATCACGTAGCTATCTTGCACTGGTCACTTGGCTGATCATACACTCATCACGGGACTGATTGAGCACTGATTACGGCGCTATCATGCATTGACTACATGACTCCACATGCACTGATCACGTGGATGATCATGCACTGATCACGTGACTGACCATGCACTGATCACGTGACTGATTATGAACTGATCACGTGGCTGATCATGCACTGGTCATGTGGCTGATCATGCACTGATCACATGGCTGATCATACACTGATCACGTGACTGATCATGCACTGATCACGTGACTGATCATGCACTGATCACGTGGCTATCATGCACTGATCCCTTGGCTGGTCATACTGATCACGTGCCGCGTCATGCACTGATCACGTGGCTGATCATGCACTGATCACGTGACTGATCATGCACTGATCACGTGGCTATCATGCAGTGATCACGTGGCTATCATGCACAGATCACATGGCTGATCATACACTGTTCACGTAACTGATCATGCACTGATCACATGGCTGATCATGCACTGTTCACGAGACTCCTCATGCACTGATCACGTGGATATCATGCACTGATCACGTGTTTGATCATACACTGTTCAGGTGTCTGACCATGCACTGCTCACGTGGCTGATCATACACTGTTCACGTAACTGATCATGCACTGATCACGTGGATATCATGCACTGAACACGTGGCTGAACATGCACTGTTCACGTGGCTTACCACACACCTGTCACGTGACTGATCATGCACTGATCACGTGGCACTCATGCACTGATCACGTGGCTTATCATACTCTGCTCACGTAACTGATCATGCACACATCACGTGGCTATCATGCACTTCTCACCTGGCTGGTCATGCAATGTTCACATAGCTACCATATACTGGTCACGTGACTGATCATGCTCAGATCACCTAAATGATCATGCACTGTTCAGTTGACTGATCATGTACTGGTCACGTGACTGATCATGCACTGATCACGTAATTATTCCTGCACTGATCACCTGACTCATCATGCAGTGATCACGTGGCTATCATGCACTGATCACTTGGCTGGTCATACACTGATCACGCAGCTACCATGTACTACTCACGTGACTGATCATGCACTGATGACGTAATTGATTATGCACTGATCATGTGGCTGATCATGCACTGATCACGTGGCTGATCATGCACTGATCAGGTGGCTATCATGCACTTATCACATGGCTGGTCATACACTGATCTTATAGCTACCATGTACCGGTCACGTGAATGATCATACACCCATCAGGTGACTGATCATGCACTGATCACGTGGCTATCATGCACTGACCATGAGACTGAAAATGCACTGATCATGTCTAATCAGGCACTGATCACATGACTGCCCATGCACTGATTTTGTGGATGATCATACACTAATAATGTGACAGATCATGCACTGATCACGTGGCTGACCATGCACTGATACCGTGACTGAGCATGGACTGATCACATGACTATCATGTAGTGATTAAGTGACTTAATGGCGCTGATCATGTGACTGATCATGCGCTGATCATGTTTGCTATCATACACTGATCATGTGCCTCTGGAGGCAATAAACAAAGAGCTGAGTAGGCACGAATCAAACAGTCAGCAGGCAATAATCATGGAACTCAGGTGTGAGGAATCATGCTGCTCAGCTGGCAATAATCAAGCAGCTGAGCAGGCAGGAATTACACAGCACAGCTGGCAATTGTCAAGCAGATGACAGGCAGGAATCGTGCAGCTCAGCTGGCAATTGTCAACCAGATGAGCAGACAGTAATCACGCAGCTCAGCAGGCCCTGATCACGTGACTGAGCATGCACTGTACACGTGGCTGATCATACACTTATCACGTGATTGATCATGCACTGATCACTTGGATATCATGCACTGATCACGTGGCTGATCATACACTGCTCACGTGTCTGACCATGCACTGATCACGTGGCTGATCATACACTGCTCACGTAACTGATCATGAACTGATCAAGTGGCTATCATGCACTGATCACGTGACTGATCATGCACTGGTCACGTGACTGATCATGCCCTGATCAAGTGGCTATCATGCACTGATCACGTGTCTGATCATGCAATGATCATGAAGCTACCATGTACCGGTCACGTGACCGATCATACACCCATCAGGTGACTGATCATGCACTGATCACTTGGCTATATTGCACTGTTAACGTGGCTGATCATACACTGATCACCTGCCTGGTCATGCACAGATCAGGTGACTAATCATGAACTCATTACGTAGCTATCATGTACTGATCACCTGGCTGATCATGCACTGATCATGTGGCTATCATTCACTGATCACGTGGATATCATGCTCTGATCACGTGGCTGATCACACACGTATCACGTGACTGATCATGAACTGATCACGTGGCTATCATGCACTGATCATGTGGCTATCATGCACTGATCATGTGGCTGATCATGCAATGATCACGTAGCTACCAAGTACTGGTCACGTGACTGATCTTGCACTGATCACGTAATTGATCATGCACTGATCACATGGCTGATCGAGCACTCATCACGTAGCTATCATGCACTGCTAACGTGGCTGATACTGAAATGATCACGCAGCTACCATGTGCTGGTCACGTGACTGATCATGCACTGATCATGTGGCTCATCATGCACTGATCACGTGACTGATCATGCACTGATCACGTGGCTATCATGCACTGATCACTTGGCTGGTCATACACTGATCACGCAGCTACCATGTACTGGTCACGAGACTGATCGTGCACTGATGACGTAATTGATCATGCACTGATCATGTGGCTGATCATGCACTGATCACTTGACTGATCATGCACTGATCACTTGACTGATCATGCACTGATCACGTGGCTATCATGCACTGATCACATGGCTGGTCATACACTGATCACGTGCCTGGTCATGCACAGATTACATGACTGATCATGCACTGATCACGTCAATGATCATGCACTGATCACGTGGCTATCATGCACTACTCACGTGGCTGATCATGCAATGATCATGTAGCTACCATGTACCGGTCACGTGACTGATCATACACCCATCAGGTGACTAATCATGCACTGATCACGTGGCTATCATGCACTGATCATGTGGCTATCATACACTGATCATGTGGCTGATCATGCAATTATCACGTAGCTACCAAGTACTGGTCACGTGACTGATCTTGCACTGATCACGTAATTGATCATGCACTGATCACATGGCTGATCGAGCACTCATCACGTGGCTATCATGCACTGCTAACGTGGCTGATAATGAAATGATCACGCAGCTACCATGTGCTGGTCACGTGACTGATCATGCACTGATCATGTGGCTCATCATGCACTGATCACGTGACTGATCATGCACTGATCACGTGGCTATCATGCACTGATCACGTGGCTGGTCATGCACTGATACCGTGACAGAGCATGGACTGATCACATGACTATCATGTAGTGATCACGTGACTTAATGGCACTGATCATGTGACTGATCATGCACTGATCATGTTTGCTTTCATACACTGATCATGTGCCTCTGGAGGCAATAAACAAAGAGCTGAGTAGGCACGAATCACACAGTCAGCAGGCAAAAATCATGGAACTCAGCTGTGAGGAATCATGCTGCTCAGCTGGCAATAATCAAGCAGCTGAGCAGGCAGGAATTACACAGCACAGCTGGCAATTGTCAAGCAGATGACAGGCAGGATTCACGCAGCTCAGCAGGCCCTGATCACGTGACTGAGCATACACTGTTCACCTGGCTGATCATACACTGATCACGTGATTGATCATGCACTGATCACTTGGATATCATGCACTGATCACGTGGCTGATCATACACTGTTCACGTGTCTGACCATGCACTGATCACATGGCTGATCATACACTGCTCACATAACTGATCATGCACTGATCACGTAATTGATCATGCACTGATCACGTGGCTGATCATGCAATGATCATGTAGCTACAATGTACTGGTCCCGTGAGTGACCATGCACTGATCACGTAATTGATCATGCACTGATCACGTGTCTGATCATGCACTGAACATGTGACTGATCATGCACTGATCACGTGACTGATCATGCACTGATCACGTGGCTATCATGCACTGCTCACGTGGCTGATCATGCAATGATCACGCAGCTACCATGTACTGGTCACATGACTGATCATGCACTGATCACGTAATTGATCATGCACTGATCACGTGGCTTATCATGCATTGATCATGTGACTGATCATGTGCTGATCATGTTTGGTGTCACACACTGATCATGTGCATCTGCAGGCAATGAACAAAGAGCTGAGAAGGCAGGAATCAGTCAGCAGGCTATAATCATGGAACTCAGCCTTGAGAAATCATGCTGCTCAGCTGGCAATAATCAAGTAGATGAGCAGGCAGGAATTATGCAGCACAGGTGGCAATTGTCAAGGAGATGACAGGCAGGAATCATACAGCTCAGCTGGCAATTGTCAAGCAGATGAGCAGACAGTAATCACGCAGCTCAGCAGGCCCTTATCACGTGACTGAGCATGCACTGTTCACGTGGATGATCACACACCTATCACGTGAATAATCATGCACTGATCACGTGGCTCTCATGCACTGATCACGTGATTTCGCATGCCCTGATCACGTAATTGTATGCACTGCTCACGTGGCTATCATGCACTGATGACGTGGCTGATCATGCACTGATCACGTAGCTATCTTGCACTGATCACTTGGCTGATCATACACTCATCACGGGACTGATCGTGCACTGATCACGGCGCTATCATGCATTGTCTACATGACTCCACATGCACTGATCACGTGGATGATCATGCACTGATCACGTGACTGATCATGCACTGATCACGTAATTGATCATGCACTATTCACGTGGCTGATCATGCAATGATCACGTGACTGACAATGCACAGATCACGTGACTGATCATCCACTGATCAGTTGGCTATCATGCACTGATTACTTGGCTGATCATACACTGATCACGTGACTGATAATGCACTGATCATCTGGCTATCATGCACTCATTACCTGGCTATCGTGCACTGATCACGTGGTTGATCATGCAATGATCATGTAGCTACCATGTACCGGTCACGTGACTGATCATACACCCATCAGGTGACTAATCATGCACTGATCACGTGGCTATCATGCACTGTTCACGTGGCTGATCATACACTGATCACCTGCCTGGTCATGCACAGATCCCGTGACTAATCATGAACTGATCAGGTAGCAATCATTCACTGGTCACCTGGCTGATCATGCACTGATCACGTGGCTATCATGCAATGATCACGTGGCTATCATGCACTGATCACGTGGCTGATCATGCACTGATACCGTGACTGAGCATGGACTGATCACATGACTTTCATGTAGTGATCACGTGACTTAATGGCGCTGACCATGTGACTGATCATGCGCTGAGCATGTTTGCTATCATACACTGATCATGTGCCCTAGAGGCAATAAACAAAGAGCTGAGTAGGCACGAAGCAAACAGTCAGCAGGCAATAATCATGGAACTCAGCTGTGAGGAATCATGCTGCTCAGCTGGCAATAATCAAGCAGCTGAGCAGGCAGGAATTACACAGCACAGCTGGCAATTGTCAAGCAGATGACAGGCAGGATTCACGCAGCTCAGCAGGCCCTGATCACGTGACTGAGCATACACTGTTCACCTGGCTGATCATACACTGATCACGTGATTGATCATGCACTGATCACTTGGATATCATGCACTGATCACGTGGCTGATCATACACTGTTCACGTGTCTGACCATGCACTGATCACATGGCTGATCATACACTGCTCACGTAACTGATCATGCACTGATCACGTAATTGATCATGCACTGATCACGTGGCTGATCATGCAATGATCATGTAGCTACAATGTACTGGTCCCGTGAGTGACCATGCACTGATCACGTAATTGATCATGCACTGATCACGTGTCTGATCATGCACTGAACATGTGACTGATCATGCACTGATCACGTGACTGATCATGCACTGATCACGTGGCTATCATGCACTGCTCACGTGGCTGATCATGCAATGATCACGCAGCTACCATGTACTGGTCACATGACTGATCATGCACTGATCACGTAATTGATCATGCACTGATCACGTGGCTTATCATGCATTGATCATGTGACTGATCATGTGCTGATCATGTTTGGTGTCACACACTGATCATGTGCATCTGCAGGCAATGAACAAAGAGCTGAGAAGGCAGGAATCAGTCAGCAGGCTATAATCATGGAACTCAGCCTTGAGAAATCATGCTGCTCAGCTGGCAATAATCAAGTAGATGAGCAGGCAGGAATTATGCAGCACAGGTGGCAATTGTCAAGGAGATGACAGGCAGGAATCATACAGCTCAGCTGGCAATTGTCAAGCAGATGAGCAGACAGTAATCACGCAGCTCAGCAGGCCCTTATCACGTGACTGAGCATGCACTGTTCACGTGGATGATCACACACCTATCACGTGAATAATCATGCACTGATCACGTGGCTCTCATGCACTGATCACGTGATTTCGCATGCCCTGATCACGTAATTGTATGCACTGCTCACGTGGCTATCATGCACTGATGACGTGGCTGATCATGCACTGATCACGTAGCTATCTTGCACTGATCACTTGGCTGATCATACACTCATCACGGGACTGATCGTGCACTGATCACGGCGCTATCATGCATTGTCTACATGACTCCACATGCACTGATCACGTGGATGATCATGCACTGATCACGTGACTGATCATGCACTGATCACGTAATTGATCATGCACTATTCACGTGGCTGATCATGCAATGATCACGTGACTGACAATGCACAGATCACGTGACTGATCATCCACTGATCAGTTGGCTATCATGCACTGATTACTTGGCTGATCATACACTGATCACGTGACTGATAATGCACTGATCATCTGGCTATCATGCACTCATTACCTGGCTATCGTGCACTGATCACGTGGTTGATCATGCAATGATCATGTAGCTACCATGTACCGGTCACGTGACTGATCATACACCCATCAGGTGACTAATCATGCACTGATCACGTGGCTATCATGCACTGTTCACGTGGCTGATCATACACTGATCACCTGCCTGGTCATGCACAGATCCCGTGACTAATCATGAACTGATCAGGTAGCAATCATTCACTGGTCACCTGGCTGATCATGCACTGATCACGTGGCTATCATGCAATGATCACGTGGCTATCATGCACTGATCACGTGGCTGATCATGCACTGATACCGTGACTGAGCATGGACTGATCACATGACTTTCATGTAGTGATCACGTGACTTAATGGCGCTGACCATGTGACTGATCATGCGCTGAGCATGTTTGCTATCATACACTGATCATGTGCCCTAGAGGCAATAAACAAAGAGCTGAGTAGGCACGAAGCAAACAGTCAGCAGGCAATAATCATGGAACTCAGCTGTGAGGAATCATGCTGCTCAGCTGGCAATAACCAAGCAGCTGAGCAGGCAGGAATTACACAGCACAGCTGGCAATTGTCAAGCAGATGACAGGCAGGATTCACGCAGCTCAGCAGGCCCTGATCACGTGACTGAGCATACACTGTTCACCTGGCTGATCATACACTGATCACGTGATTGATCATGCACTGATCACTTGGATATCATGCACTGATCACGTGGCTGATCATACACTGTTCACGTGTCTGACCATGCACTGATCACATGGCTGATCATACACTGCTCACGTAACTGATCATGCACTGATCACGTAATTGATCATGCACTGATCACGTGGCTGATCATGCAATGATCATGTAGCTACAATGTACTGGTCCCGTGAGTGACCATGCACTGATCACGTAATTGATCATGCACTGATCACGTGTCTGATCATGCACTGAACATGTGACTGATCATGCACTGATCACGTGACTGATCATGCACTGATCACGTGGCTATCATGCACTGCTCACGTGGCTGATCATGCAATGATCACGCAGCTACCATGTACTGGTCACATGACTGATCATGCACTGATCACGTAATTGATCATGCACTGATCACGTGGCTTATCATGCATTGATCATGTGACTGATCATGTGCTGATCATGTTTGGTGTCACACACTGATCATGTGCATCTGCAGGCAATGAACAAAGAGCTGAGAAGGCAGGAATCAGTCAGCAGGCTATAATCATGGAACTCAGCCTTGAGAAATCATGCTGCTCAGCTGGCAATAATCAAGTAGATGAGCAGGCAGGAATTATGCAGCACAGGTGGCAATTGTCAAGGAGATGACAGGCAGGAATCGTACAGCTCAGCTGGCAATTGTCAAGCAGATGAGCAGACAGTAATCACGCAGCTCAGCAGGCCCTTATCACGTGACTGAGCATGCACTGTTCACGTGGATGATCACACACCTATCACGTGAATAATCATGCACTGATCACGTGGCTCTCATGCACTGATCACGTGATTTCGCATGCCCTGATCACGTAATTGTATGCACTGCTCACGTGGCTATCATGCACTGATGACGTGGCTGATCATGCACTGATCACGTAGCTATCTTGCACTGATCACTTGGCTGATCATACACTCATCACGGGACTGATCGTGCACTGATCACGGCGCTATCATGCATTGTCTACATGACTCCACATGCACTGATCACGTGGATGATCATGCACTGATCACGTGACTGATCATGCACTGATCACGTAATTGATCATGCACTATTCACGTGGCTGATCATGCAATGATCACGTGACTGACAATGCACAGATCACGTGACTGATCATCCACTGATCAGTTGGCTATCATGCACTGATTACTTGGCTGATCATACACTGATCACGTGACTGATAATGCACTGATCATCTGGCTATCATGCACTCATTACCTGGCTATCGTGCACTGATCACGTGGTTGATCATGCAATGATCATGTAGCTACCATGTACCGGTCACGTGACTGATCATACACCCATCAGGTGACTAATCATGCACTGATCACGTGGCTATCATGCACTGTTCACGTGGCTGATCATACACTGATCACCTGCCTGGTCATGCACAGATCCCGTGACTAATCATGAACTGATCAGGTAGCAATCATTCACTGGTCACCTGGCTGATCATGCACTGATCACGTGGCTATCATGCAATGATCACGTGGCTATCATGCACTGATCACGTGGCTGATCATGCACTGATACCGTGACTGAGCATGGACTGATCACATGACTTTCATGTAGTGATCACGTGACTTCATGGCGCTGACCATGTGACTGATCATGCGCTGAGCATGTTTGCTATCATACACTGATCATGTGCCCTAGAGGCAATAAACAAAGAGCTGAGTAGGCACGAATCAAACAGTCAGCAGGCAATAATCATGGAACTCAGCTGTGAGGAATCATGCTGCTCAGCTGGCAATAACCAAGCAGCTGAGCAGGCAGGAATTACGCAGCACAGCTGGCAATTGTCAAGCAGATGACAGGCAGGAATCATGCAGCTCAGCTGGCAATTTTCAAGCAGATGACCAGACAGTAATCACACAGCTCAGCAGGCCCTTATCACGTGACTGAGCATGCACTATTCACGTGGCTGATCATACACTGATCACGTGATGATCATGCACTGATCACTTGGATATCATGCACTGATCACGTGGCTGATCATACACTGTTCATGTGTCTGACCATGCACTGATCACGTGGCTGATCATACACTGCTCAGGTAACTAATCATGCACTGATCACGTGGCTATCATGCACTGATCACGTGGCTGAACATGCACGGTTCACGTGGCTGATCACACACCTGTCACATGACATATCATGCACTGATCACCTGGCTGATCATACTCTGCTCACGTAACTGATCATGCACACATCACGTGGCTATCATGCACTGCTCACGTGGCTCGTCAAGGAATGATCACGTAGCTACCATATACTGGTCACGTGACTGATCATGCACAGATCACGTAAATGATCATGCACTGTTCAAGTGACTGATCATGTACTGATCACGAGACTGATCATGCACTGATCACGTGGCAATCATGCTCTGCTAACGTGGCTGATCATGCACTGCTCACGTGGCTGATCATGCAATGATCACGTAGCAACCATGTACTGGTCACGTGACTGATCATGCACTGATCACGTAATTAATCCTGCACTGATCACCTGACTCATCATGCACTGATCACGTGGCTGATCACACACGTATCACGTGACTGATCATGCACTGATCACGTGGCTATCATGCACTAATCACGTGGCTATCATTCACTGATCACGTGGATATCATGCACTGATCACGTGGCTGATAACACACGTATCACATGACTGATCATGCACTGATCACGTGGCTATCATGCACTGAACACGTGAATAATCATGCACTGATCACGTGACTGATCATGCACTGATCATGTGGCTATCATGCACTGCTACTTGGCTGATCATGCAATGATAACGCAGCTACCATGTACTGGTCACGTGACTGATCATGCACTGATGACGTAATTGATCATGCACTGATCATGTGGCTGATCATGCACTGATCACGTGGCTGATCATGCACTGATCACGTGGCTATCATGCACTTATCACATGGCTGGTCATACACTGATCTTATAGCTACCATGTACCGGTCACGTGAATGATCATACACCCATCAGGTGACTGATCATGCACTGATCACGTGGCTATCATGCACTGACCATGAGACTGAAAATGCACTGATCACGTCTAATCATGCACTGATCACATGACTGCCCATGCACTGATCATGTGGATGATCATACACTAATAATGTGACAGATCATGCACTGATCACGTGGCTGATCATGCACTGATACCGTGACTGAGCATGGACTGATCACATGCCTATCATGTAGTGATCACGTGACTTAATGGCGCTGATCATGTGACTGATCATGCGCTGATCATGTTTGCTATCATACACTGATCATGTGCCTCTGGAGGCAATAAACAAAGAGCTGAGTAGGCACGAATCAAACACTCAGCAGGCAATAATCATGGAACTCAGCTGTGAGGAATCATGCTGCTCAGCTGGCAATAATCAAGCAGCTGAGGAGGCAGAAATTACGCAGCACAGCTGGCAATTGTCAAGCAGATGACAGGCAGGAATCGTGCAGCTCAGCTGGCAATTGTCAAGCAGATGAGCAGACAGTAATCACGCAGCTCAGCAGGCCCTGATCACGTGACTGAGCATGCACTGTACACGTGGCTGATCATACACTTATCACGTGATTGATCATGCACTGATCACTTGGATATCATGCACTGATCACGTGGCTGATCATACACTGTTCACGTGTCTGACCATGCACTGATCACGTGGCTGATCATACACTGCTCACGTAACTGATCATGAACTGATCACGTGGCTGATCATGCACAGATCACGTGACTGTTCATGCACTGATCACGTGACTGATCATGCCCTGATCAAGTGGCTATCATGCACTAATCACGTGGCTGATCATGCAATGATCATGAAGCTACCATGTACCAGTCACGTGACCGATCATACACCCATCAGGTGACTGATCATGCACTGATCACGTTGCTATATTGCACTGTTAACGTGGCTGATCATACACTGATCACCTGCCTGGTCATGCACAGATCAGGTGACTAATCATGAACTCATTACGTAGCTATCATGTACTGATCACCTGGCTGATCATGCACTGATCATGTGGCTATCGTGCAATGGATACGTGGCTATCATGCACTGATCACGTGGCTGGTCATGCACTGATACCGTGACTGAACATGGACTGATCACATGACTATCATGTAGTGATCACATGAGTTAATGGCACTGATCATGTGACTGATCATGCGCTGATCATGTTTGCTTTCATACACTGATCATGTGCCTCTGGAGGCAATAAACAAAGAGCTGAGTAGGCACGAATCAAACAGTCAGCAGGCAATAATCATGGAACTCAGCTGTGAGGAATCATGCTGCTCAGCTGGCAATAATCAAGCAGCTGAGCAGGCAGGAATTACGCAGCACAGCTGGCAATTGTCAAGCAGATGACAGGCAGGAATCGTGCAGCTCAGCTGGCAATTGTCAAGCAGATGAGCAGACAGTAATCACGCAGCTCAGCAGGCCCTGATCACGTGACTGAGCATGCACTGTACACGCGGCTGATCATACACTGATCACGTGATCGATCATGCACTGATCACTTGGATATCATGCACTGATCACGTGGCTGATCATACACTGTTCACGTGTCTGACCATGCACTGATCACGTGGGTGATCATACACTGCTCACGTGGCTCGTCATGGAATGATCATGTAGCTACCATATACTGGTCAGTGACTGATCATGCACAGATCACGTCAATGATCATGCACTGTTCAAGTGACTGATCATGTACTGATCACGTAACTGATCATGCACTGATCACGTAATTGATCATGCACTGATCACGTGGCTGATCATGCAATGATCATGTAGCTACAATGTACTGGTCCCGTGAGTGACCATGCACTGATCACGTAATTGATCATGCACTGATCACGTGTCTGATCATGCACTGAACACGTGACTGATCATGCACTGATCACGTGACTGTTCATGCACTGATCACGTGGCTATCATGAACTGCTCATGTCGCTGATCATGCAATGATCACGCAGCTACCATGTACTGGTCACATGACTGATCATGCACTGATCGGGTAATTGATCATGCACTGATCACGTGGCTTATCATGCATTGATCATGTGACTGATCATGTGCTGATCATGTTTGGTGTCACACACTGATCATGTGCATCTGCAGGCAATGAACAAAGAGCTGAGAAGGCAGGAATCAGTCAGCAGGCTATAATCATGGAACTCAGCTTTGAGAAATCATGCTGCTCAGCTGGCAATAATCAAGTAGATGAGCAGGCAGGAATTATGCAGCACAGGTGGCAATTGTCATGGAGATGACAGGCAGGAATCGTACAGCTCAGCTGGCAATTGTCAAGCAGATGAGCAGACACTATCACGCAGCTCAGCACGCCCTGATCACGTGACTGAGCATGCACTGTTCACGTCGCTGATCACACACCTATCACGTGAATGATCATGCACTGATCACGTGGCTCTCATGCACTGATCACGTGATTGCGCATGCACTGATCACGTTATTATATGCACTGCTCACCTGGCTATCATGCACTGATGACGTGGCTGATCATGCACTGATCATGTGACTGATCATGCACTGATCACGTAGCTATCTTGCACTGGTCACTTGGCTGATCATACACTCATCACGGGACTGATTGAGCACTGATTACGGCGCTATCATGCATTGACTACATGACTCCACATGCACTGATCACGTGGATGATCATGCACTGATCACGTGACTGACCATGCACTGATCACGTGACTGATTATGAACTGATCACGTGGCTGATCATGCACTGGTCATGTGGCTGATCATGCACTGATCACATGGCTGATGATACACTGATCACGTGACTGATCATGCACTGATCACGTGACTGATCATGCACTGATCACGAGGCTATCATGCACTGATCACTTGGCTGGTCATACTGAGCACGTGCCTCGTCATGCACTGATCACGTGGCTGATTATGCACTGATCACGTGACTGATCATGCACTGATCACGTGGCTATCATGCAGTGATCACGTGGCAATCAAGCACAGATCACATGGCTGATCATGCAATGATCACATAGCTACCATATACTGGTCACGTGACTGATCATGCACTGATCACGTGACTGATCATGCACTGATCACGTGGCTATCATGCAGTGATCACGTGGCTATCATGCACAGATCACATGGCTGATCATACACTGTTCACGTAACTGATCATGCACTGATCACATGGCTGATCATGCACTGTTCACGAGACTCATCATGCACTGATCACGTGGATATCATGCACTGATCACGTGTTTGATCATACACTGTTCACGTGTCTGACCATGCACTGCTCACGTGGCTGATCATACACTGTTCACGTAACTGATCATGCACTGATCACGTGGATATCATGCACTGAACACGTGGCTGAACATGCACTGTTCACGTGGCTTACCACACACCTGTCACGTGACTGATCATGCACTGATCACGTGGCACTCATGCACTGATCACGTGGCTGATCATACTCTGCTCACGTAACTGATCATGCACACATCACGTGGCTATCATGCACTTCTCACCTGGCTGGTCATGCAATGTTCACGTAGCTACCATATACTGGTCACGTGACTGTTCATGCTCAGATCACGTAAATCATCATGCACTGTTCAGTTGGCTGATCATGTACTGATCACGTGACTGATCATGCACTGATCACGTGGCTATCATGCACTGCTCACGTGGCTGATCATGCAATGATCACGTAGCAACCATGTACTGGTCACGTGACTGATCATACACTGATCACGTAATTAATCCTGCACTGATCACCTGACTCATCATGCACTGATCACGTGGCTGATCACACACGTATCACGTGACTGATCATGCACGGATCACGTGGCTATCATGCACTAATCACGTGGCTATCATTCACTGATCACGTGGATATCATGCACTGATCACGTGGCTATCATGCACTGCTACTTGGCTGATCATGCCATGATCACACAGCTACCATGTACTGGTCACGTGACTGATCATGCACTGATCACGTAATTGATCATGCACTGATCACGTGGCTGATCATGCACTGATCACTTGACTGATCATGCACTGATCACGTGACTTATCATGCACTGATCACGTCTAATCATGCACTGATCACATGACTGCCCATGCACTGATCACTTGGATGATCATACACTAATCATGTGACAGATCATGCACTGATCACGTGGCTGATCATGCACTGATACCGTGACTGAGCATGGACTGATCACATGCCTATCATGTAGTGATCACGTGACTTAATGGCGCTGATCATGTGACTGATCATGCGCTGATCATGTTTGCTATCATACACTGATCATGTGCCTCTGGAGGCAATAAACAAAGAGCTGAGTAGGCACGAATCAAACAGTCAGCAGGCAATAATCATGGAACTCAGCTGTGAGGAATCATGCTGCTCAGCTGGCAATAATCAAGCAGCTGAGCAGGCAGGAATTACGCAGCACAGCTGGCAATTGTCAAGCAGATGACAGGCAGGAATCGTGCAGCTCAGCTGGCAATTGTCAACCAGATGAGCAGACAGTAATCACGCAGCTCAGCAGGCCCTGATCACGTGACTGAGCATGCACTGTACACGTGGCTGATCATACACTTATCACGTGATTGATCATGCACTGATCACTTGGATATCATGCACTGATCACGTGGCTGATCATACACTGCTCACGTGTCTGACCATGCACTGATCACGTGGCTGATCATACACTGCTCACGTAACTGATCATGAACTGATCACGTGGCTATCATGCACTGATCACGTGACTGATCATGCACTGGTCACGTGACTGATCATGCCCTGATCAAGTGGCTATCATGCACTTATCACGTGTCTGATCATGCAATGATCATGAAGCTACCATGTACCGGTCACGTGACCGATCATACACCCATCAGGTTACTGATCATGCACTGATCACGTGGCTATATTGCACTGTTAACGTGGCTGATCATACACTGATCACCTGCCTGGTCATGCACAGATCAGGTGATTAATCATGAACTCATTACGTAGCTATCATGTATTGATCACCTGGCTGATCATGCACTGCTCATGTGGCTATCGTGCAATGATTACGTGGCTATCATGCACTGATCTCGTGGCTGGTCATGCACTGATACCGTGACTGAGCATGGACTGATCACATGACTATCATGTAGTGATCACGTGACTTAATGGCGCTGATCATGTGACTGATCATGCGCTGATCATGTTTGCTTTCATACACTGATCATGTGCCTCTGGAGGCAATAAACAAAGAGCTGAGTAGGCACGAATCAAACAGTCAGCAGGCAAAAATCATGGAACTCAGCTGTGAGGAATCATGCTGCTCAGCTGGCAATAATCAAGCAGCTGAGCAGGCAGGAATTACACAGCACAGCTGGCAATTTTCAAGCAGATGACAGGCAGGAATCATGCAGCTCAGCTGGCAATTGTCAAGCAGATGAGCAGACAGGAATCACGCAGCTCAGCAGGCCCTGATCATGTGACTGAGCATACACTGTCCACCTGGCTGATCATACACTGATCACGTGATTGATCATGCACTGATCACTTGGATATCATGCACTGATCACGTGGCTGATCATACACTGTTCACGTGTCTGACCATGCACTGATCACATGGCTGATCATACACTGCTCACGTAACTGATCATGCACTGATCACGTAATTGATCATGCACTGATCACGTGGCTGATCATGCAATGATCATGTAGCTACAATGTACTGGTCCCGTGAGTGACCATGCACTGATCACGTAATTGATCATGCACTGATCACGTGTCTGATCATGCACTGAACACGTGACTGATCATGCACTGATCACGTGACTTATCATGCACTGATCACGTGGCTATCATGCACTGATCACGTGGCTGAACATGCACTGTTCACGTGGCTGATCACACACCTGTCACGTGACATATCATGCACTGATCACGTGGCACTCATGCACTGATCACGTGGCTGATCATACTCTGCTCACGTAACTGATCATGCACACATCACGTGGCTATCATGCACTGCTCACAAGCCTCGTCAAGGAATGATCACGTAGCTACCATATACTGGTCACGTGACTGATCATGCACAGATCACGTAAATGATCATGCACTGTTCAGTTGACTGATCATGTACTGGTCACGTGACTGATCATGCACTGATCACGTAATTATTCCTGCACTGATCACCTGACTCATCATGCAGTGATCACGTGGCTATCATGCACTGATCACTTGGCTGGTCATACACTGATCACGCAGCTACCATGTACTACTCACGTGACTGATCATGCACTGATGACGTAATTGATTATGCACTGATCATGTGGCTGATCATGCACTGATCACGTGGCTGATCATGCACTGATCACGTGGCTATCATGCACTGATCACATGGCTGGTCATACACTGATCACGTGCCTGGTCATGCCAGATTACATGACTGATCATGCACTGATCACGTCAATGATCATGCACTGATCACGTGGCTATCATGCACTTCTCACGTGGCTGATCATGCAATGATCATGTAGCTACCATGTACCGGTCACGTGACTGATCATACACCCATCAGGTGACTAATCATGCACTGATCACGTGGCTATCATGCACTGTTCACATGGCTGATCATACACTGATCACCTGCCTGGTCATGCACAGATCCCGTGACTAATCATGAACTGATCACGTAGCAATCATTCACTGGTCACCTGGCTGATCATGCACTGATCACGTGGCTATCATGCAATGATCACGTGGCTATCATGCACTGATCACGTGGCTGATCATGCACTGATACCGTGACTGAGCATGGACTGATCACATGACTATCATGTAGTGATCACGTGACTTAATGGCGCTGATCATGTGACTGATCATGCGCTGAGCATGTTTGCTATCATACACTGATCATGTGCCCTAGAGGCAATAAACAAAGAGCTGAGTAGGCACGAATCAAACAGTCAGCAGGCAATAATCATGGAACTCAGCTGTGAGGAATCATGCTGCTCAGCTGGCAATAACCAAGCAGCTGAGCAGGCAGGAATTACGCAGCACAGCTGGAAATTGTCAAGCAGATGACAGGCAGGAATCATGCAGCTCAGCTGGCAATTGTCAAGCAGATGAGCAGACAGTAATCACGCAGCTCAGCAGGCCCTGATCACGTATCTGAGCATGCACTGTTCACCTGGCTGATCATACACTGATCACGTGATTGATCAAGCACTGATCACTTGGATATCATGCACTGATCACGTGGCTAATCATACACTGTTCACGTTTCTGAGCATGCACTGATCACGTGGCTGATCATACACTGCTCACGTAACTGATCATGCACTGATCACGTAATTGATCATGCCCTGATCACGAGGCTGATCATGCAATGATCACCTAGCTACCATATACTGGTCCCCTGAGTGATCATGCACTGATCACGTAACTGATCATGGACTGATCACGTGGCTGATCATGCACTGAACACGTGACTGGTCATGCACTGATCACGTGGCTATCATGCACTGCTCACGTGGCTGATCATGCAGGGATCACGCAGCCACCATGTACTGGTCACATGACTGATCATGCACTGATCACGTAATTGATCATGCACTGATCACCTGGCTTATCATGCATTCATCATGTCACTGATCATGTGCTGATCATGTTTGGTGTCACAAACTGATCATGTGCATCTGGAGGCAATGAACAAAGAGCTGAGTAGGCAGGAATCAGTCAGCAGGCTATAATCATGGAACTCAGCTTTAAGAAATCATGCTGCTCAGCTGGCAATAATCAGGTAGATGAGCAGGCAGGAATTATGCAGCACAGGTGGCAATTGTCAAGGAGATGACAGGCAGGAATCGCACAGCTCAGCTGGCAATTGTCAAGCAGATGAGCAGACACTAATCACGCAGCTCAGCACGCCGTGATCACGTGACTGAGCATGCACAGTTCACGTCGCTGATCACACACCTATCACGTGAATGATCATGCACTGATCACGTGGCTCTCATGCACTGATCACGTGATTGCGCAAGCACTGATCACGTAATTGTATGCACTGCTCACGTGGCTATCATGCACTGATGACGTGACTGATCATGCACTGATCATGTGACTGATCATGCACTGATCACGTAGCTATCTTGCACTGGTCACTTGGCTGATCATACACTCATCACGGGACTGATTGAGCACTGATTACGGCGCTATCATGCATTGACTACATGACTCCACATGCACTGATCACGTGGATGATCATGCACTGATCACGTGACTGACCATGCACTGATCACGTGACTGATTATGAACTGATCACGTGGCTGATCATGCACTGGTCATGTGGCTGATCATGCACTGATCACATGGCTGATCATACACTGATCACGTGACTGATCATGCACTGATCACGTGACTGATCATGCACTGATCACGTGGCTATCATGCACTGATCCCTTGGCTGGTCATACTGATCACGTGCCGCGTCATGCACTGATCACGTGGCTGATCATGCACTGATCACGTGACTGATCATGCACTGATCACGTGGCTATCATGCAGTGATCACGTGGCTATCATGCACAGATCACATGGCTGATCATACACTGTTCACGTAACTGATCATGCACTGATCACATGGCTGATCATGCACTGTTCACGAGACTCCTCATGCACTGATCACGTGGATATCATGCACTGATCACGTGTTTGATCATACACTGTTCAGGTGTCTGACCATGCACTGCTCACGTGGCTGATCATACACTGTTCACGTAACTGATCATGCACTGATCACGTGGATATCATGCACTGAACACGTGGCTGAACATGCACTGTTCACGTGGCTTACCACACACCTGTCACGTGACTGATCATGCACTGATCACGTGGCACTCATGCACTGATCACGTGGCTGATCATACTCTGCTCACGTAACTGATCATGCACACATCACGTGGCTATCATGCACTTCTCACCTGGCTGGTCATGCAATGTTCACATAGCTACCATATACTGGTCACGTGACTGATCATGCTCAGATCACCTAAATGATCATGCACTGTTCAGTTGACTGATCATGTACTGGTCACGTGACTGATCATGCACTGATCACGTAATTATTCCTGCACTGATCTCCTGACTCATCATGCAGTGATCACGTGGCTATCATGCACTGATCACTTGGCTGGTCATACACTGATCACGCAGCTACCATGTACTACTCACGTGACTGATCATGCACTGATGACGTAATTGATTATGCACTGATCATGTGGCTGATCATGCACTGATCACGTGGCTGATCATGCACTGATCAGGTGGCTATCATGCACTTATCACATGGCTGGTCATACACTGATCTTATAGCTACCATGTACCGGTCACGTGAATGATCATACACCCATCAGGTGACTGATCATGCACTGATCACGTGGCTATCATGCACTGACCATGAGACTGAAAATGCACTGATCATGTCTAATCAGGCACTGATCACATGACTGCCCATGCACTGATTTTGTGGATGATCATACACTAATAATGTGACAGATCATGCACTGATCACGTGGCTGACCATGCACTGATACCGTGACTGAGCATGGACTGATCACATGACTATCATGTAGTGATTAAGTGACTTAATGGCACTGATCATGTGACTGATCATGCGCTGATCATGTTTGCTATCATACACTGATCATGTGCCTCTGGAGGCAATAAACAAAGAGCTGAGTAGGCACGAATCAAACAGTCAGCAGGCAATAATCATGGAACTCAGGTGTGAGGAATCATGCTGCTCAGCTGTCAATAATCAAGCAGCTGAGCAGGCAGGAATTACACAGCACAGCTGGCAATTGTCAAGCAGATGACAGGCAGGAATCGTGCAGCTCAGCTGGCAATTGTCAACCAGATGAGCAGACAGTAATCACGCAGCTCAGCAGGCCCTGATCACGTGACTGAGCATGCACTGTACACGTGGCTGATCATACACTTATCACGTGATGATCATGCACTGATCACTTGGATATCATGCACTGATCACGTGGCTGATCATACACTGCTCACGTGTCTGACCATGCACTGATCACGTGGCTGATCATACACTGCTCACGTAACTGATCATGAACTGATCAAGTGGCTATCAGCACTGATCACGGACTGATCATGCACTGTCACGTGACTGATCATTGCCCTGATCAAGTGGCTATCATGCACTGATCACGTGTCTGATCATGCAATGATCATTGAAGCTACCATTACGGTCACGTGACCGATCATACACCCATCAGTGATGATCATGCACTGATCACTTGGCTATATTGCACTGTAACGTGCTGATTCATACACTGATCACCTGCCTGGTCATGCACAGATCAGGTGACTATCATGAACTCATTACTAGCTATCATGTACTGATCACCTGGCTGATCATGCACTGATCATGTGGCTATCATTCACTGATCACGTGCGATATCATGCTTCTGATCACGTGGCTGATCACACACGTATCACGTGACTGATCACTGGAACCTGATCACGCTGGCTATCATGCACTGATCATGTACGGCTATCATAGCACTGATCATGTGGCTGATCATGCAATGATTCACGTAGCTACCAAGTACTGGTCACGTGACTGATCTTGCACTGATCACGTAATTGATCATGCACTGATCACATGGCTGATCGAGCCACTCATCACGTGGGCTATCATGCACTGCTAACGTGGACTGATACTGAAATGATCACGCAGCTACCATACTATGTGCTGGTCACGTGACTGATCATGCACTGATCATGTGGCTCATCATGCACTGATCAGGTGACTGATCATGCACTGATCACGTGGGCTATCATGCACCTGATCCACTTGGCTTGGTCATACCATGATCACGGCAGCTACCATGTCCTGGTCACGAGACTGATCGTGCATGATGACGTAATTGATCATGCCACTGATCATGTGGCTGATCATTGCACTGATCCACTTGGACTTGATCAATGCACTGATCACTTGACTGCATCATGCACTGATCACGTGGCTATCATGCACTGATTCACTGGCGGGTCATACCATGATCACGTTGCCCTGGTCATGCACAGATTACGATGACTGTCACTGCACTGATCACGTCAATCGATCATGCACTGATCACTGTGGGCTATCACTGCACTACTCACGTGGCTGATCATGCAATGATCATGTAGCTACCATGTACCGGTCACGTGACTGATCATACACCCATCAGGTGACTAATCATGCACTGATCACGTGGATCATGCACTGATCATGTGGCTATCATACACTGATCATGTGGCTGATTCATGCAATTATTCACGTAGCTACCAGTACTGTCACGTGACTGATCTTGCACTGATCACGTAATTGATCATGCACTGATCACATGGCTGATCGAGCACTCATCACGTGGCTATCATGCACTGCTACGTGCTGATATGAAATGATCACGCAGCTACCATGTGCTGTCACGTGACTGATCATGCACTGATCATGTGGCTCATCATGCACTGATCACGTGACTGATCTGCACTGATCACGTGGCTATCATGCACTGATCACGTGGCTGGTCATGCACTAATCCGTGACAGAGCATGGACTGATCACATGACTATATTTAGTGATCACGTGACTTTAATGGCACTGATTCATGTGACTGATCATGCACTGATCATGTTTGCTTTCATACACTGATCATGATGCCTCTGGAGGCAAAAACAAAGAGCTGAGTAGGCACGAATCACACGTCAGCAGGCAAAATCATGGAACTCAGCTGTGAGGAATCATGCTGCTCAGGCTGGCAATAATCAAGCAGCTGAGCAGGCAGGATTACACAGCACAGCTGGCAATTGTCAAGCAGATGACAGGCAGGATTCACGCAGCTCGCAGGCCCTGATCACGTGACTGAGCATACACTGTTCACCTGGCTGATCATACACTGATCACGTGATTGATCATGCACTGATCACTTGGATATCATGCACTGATCACGTGGCTGATCATACACTGTTCACGTGTCTGACCATGCACTGATCACATGGCTGATCATACACTGCTCACATAACTGATCATGCACTGATCACGTAATTGATCAGTGGCACTGATCACGGTGGCTGATCGATGGCATGATCATTCGTAGCTACAATGACTGGTCCACGTGAGTGACCATGCACTGATCACGTAATTGATCATGCACTGATCACGTGTCTGATCTGCACTGAACATCGTGACTGATCATGCACTGATCACGTGACTGATCACTGCACTGATCACGTGGCTATCATGCACTGCTCACGTGGCTGATCATGCAGATATCACGCAGCTACCATGTACTGGTCACATGACTGATCATGCACTGATCACGTAATTGATCATGCACTGATCACGTGGCTTGATCATGCATTGATCATGTGACTGATCATGTGCTATCATGTTTGGTGTCACACACTGATCATGTGCATCTGCGCAATGAACAAAGAGCTGAGAAGGCAGAATCAGTCAGCAGGCTATAATCATGGAACTCAGCCTTGAGAAATCATGCTGCTCAGCTGGCAATAATCAAGTAGATGAGCAGGCAGGAATTTATGCAGCACAGGTGGCAATTGTAAGGAGATGACAGGCAGGAATCATACAGCTCAGCTGGCAATGTCAAGCAGATGAGGCAGACCAGTAATCACGCAGCTCAGCAGGCCCTTATCACGTGACTGAGCATGTGCACTGTTCACGTGGATGATCACACACCTATCACGTGGAATAATCATTGCCACTGATTGCACGTGGCTCTAGCATCCACTAGATCACGTGATTAGCATTAGCCCTAGATCACGTACATTGTATAGGCACTGCGCAGTGGGCTATCATGCACTGATGACCGTGGCTGATCATGCCAGCTGAATACCGTAGCCTATCATTGCACTGATCACTTGGCTGATCATACACTCATCACGGGACTGATCGTCACTGATCAGGCGCTATCATGCATTGTCTACATGACTCCAACTGCATGATCACGTGGATGATCATGCACTGATCACGTGACTGATCATCACTGATCACGTAATTGATCATGCACTATTCACGTGGCTGATCCATGCAATGATCACGTGACTGACAATGCACAGATCACGTGACTGATCATCCACTGATCAGTTGGCTATCATGCACTGATTACTTGGCTGATCATACACTGATCACGTGACTGATAATGCACTGATCATCTGGCTATCATGCACTCATTAACCTGCTATCGTGCACTGATCACGTGGTTGATCATGCAATGATCATGTAGCTACCATGTACCGGTCACGTGGACTGATCATACACCATCAGGTGACTAATCATGCACTGATCACGTGGCTATCATGCATGTTCAGTGGCTGATCATACACTGATCACCTGCCTGGTCATGCACAGATTCCACGTGACTAATTCATGAACTGATCAGTAGCAATCATTCACTGTCACCTGGCTGATCTGCACTGATCACGTGGCTATCATGCAATGATCACGTGGCTATCATGCACTGATCAGTGGCTGATCATGCACTGATACCGTGACTGAGCATGGACTGGCACATGACTTTCATGTATGATCACGTGACTTAATGGCGCTGACCATGTGACTGATCATGCGCTGAGCATGTTTGCTATTCATACACTGACATGATCATGTGCCCTAGAGGCAATAAACAAAGAGCTGAGTAGGCACGAATAAACAGTCAGCAGGCAATAATCATGGAACTCAGCTGTGAGGAATCAATGCCTGCTCCAGGCTGGCAATAATCAAGCAGTGAGCAGGCAGGAATTACACAGCACAATGCTAGGCATTGTCAAGCAGATGACAGGCAGGTTCACGCAGCTCAGCAGGCCCTGATCACGTGACTGAGCATACACTGTTCACCTGGCTGATCATACACTGATACGTGATTGATCACTGCACTGATCACTTGGATATCATGCACTGATCACGTGGCTGATCATACACTGTTCACGTGTCTGACCATGCACTGATCACATGGCTGATCATACACTGCTCACGTAACTGATCATGCACTGATCACGTTAATTGATCATGCACTGATCCACGTGGCGTGATCATGCAATGATCATGTAGCTACAATGTACTGGTCCCGTGAGTGACCATGCACTGATCACGTAATTGATCATGCACTGATCACGTGTCTGATCATGCACTGAACATGTGACTGATCATGCACTGATCACGTGACTGATCATGCACTGATCACGTGGCTATCATGCACTGCTCACGTGGCTGATCATGCAATGATCACGCAGCTACCATGTACTGTCACATGACTGATCATCACTGATCACGTAATTGATCATGCACTGATCACGTGGCTTATCATGCATTTGATCATGTGACTGATCATGTGCTGATCATGTTTGGTGTCACACCACTGTCATGTGCATCTGCAGGCAATGAACAAAGAGCTGAGAAGGCAGGAATCAGTCAGCGGCTAAATCATGGAACTAGCCTTGAGAAATCATGCTGCCTCAGCTGGCAATAATCAGTAGATGAGCAGCAGGAATTATGCAGCACAGGTGGCAATTGTCAAGAGATGACAGGCAGGAATCATTACACGTCAGCTGGCAATTGTCAAGCAGATGAGCAGACAGTAATCACGCAGCTCAGCAGGCCCTTATCACGTGACTGAGCATGCACTGTTCACGTGATGATCACACACCTATCACGTGAATAATCATGCACTGATCACGTGGCTTCATGCACTGATCACGTGATTTCGCATGCCCTAGACACGTAATTGTATGCACTGCTCACGTGGCTATCATGCACTGATGACGTGGCTGATCATGCACTGATCACGTAGCTATCTTGCACTGATCACTTGGCTGATCATACACTCATCACGGGATGATCGTGCACTGATCACGGCGCTATCATGCATTGTCTACATGACTCCACATGCACTGATCACGTGGATGATCATGCACTGATCACGTGACTTCATGCACTGATCACGTAATTGATCATGCACTATTCACGTGGCTGATCATGCAATGATCACGTGACTGACAATGCACAGTCACGTGGACTGATCATTCCACTGATCAGTTGGCTATCATGCACTGATTACTTGGCTGATCATACACTTGATCACGTGACTGATAATGCACTGATCATCTGGCTATCATGCACTCATTACCTGGCTATCGTGCACTGATCACGTGGTTGATCATCCAATGATCATGTAGCTACCATGTACCGGTCACGTGACTGATCATACACCCTCAGGTGACTAATCATGCACTGATCACGTGGCTATCATGCACTGTTCACGTGGCTGATCATACACTGATCACCTGCCTGGTCATGCACAGTCCCGTGACTAATCATGAACTGATCAGGTAGCAATCATTCACTGGTCACCTGGCTGATCATGCACTGATCACGTGGCTATCATGCAATGATCACGTGGCTATCATTGCACTGATCACGTGGCTGATCATGCACTGATACCGTGACTGAGCATGGACTGATCACATGACTTTCATGTAGTGATCACGTGACTTAATGGCGCTGACCATGTGACTGATCATGCGCTGAGCATGTTTGCTATCATACACTGATCATGTGCCCTAGAGGCAATAACAAAGAGCTGAGTAGGCACGAAGCAAACAGTCAGCAGGCAATAATCATGGAACTCAGCTGTGAGGAATCATGCTGCTCAGCTGGCAATAACCAAGCAGCTGAGCAGGCAGGAATTACACAGCACAGCTGGCAATTTGTCAAGCAGATGACAGCAGGATTCACGCAGCTCAGCAGGCCCTGATCACGTGACTGAGCATACACTGTTTCACCTGGCTGATCATACACTGATCACGTGATTGATATGCACTGATCATTGGATATCATGCACTGATCACTGGCTGATCATACACTGTTCACGTGTCTGACCATGCAACTGATCACATGGCTGATCATACACTGCTCACGTAACTGATCATGCACTGATCACGTAATTGACTGCACTGATCACGTGGCTGATCATGCAAGATCATGTAGCTACAATGTACTGGTCCCGTGAGTGACCATGCACTGATCACGTAATATGATCATGCACTGATCACGTGTCTGATCATGCACTGAACATGTGACTGATCATGCACTGATCACGTGACTGATCATGCACTGATCACGTGGCTATCATGCACTGCTCACGTGGCTGATCATGCAATGATCACGCAGCTACCATGTACTGTCACATTGACTGATCATGCCTGATCACGTAATTGATCATGCACTGATCACGTGGCTTATCATGCATTGATCATGTGACTGATCATGTGCTGATCATGTTGGTGTCACACCACTGATCATGTGCATCTGCAGGCAATGAACAAAGAGCTGAGAAGGCAGAATCAGTCAGCAGCTATAATCATGGAACTCAGCCTTGAGAAATCATGCTGCTCAGCTGGCAATAATCAAGTAGAATGAGCAGGCAGGAATTATGCAGCACAGTGGCATTGTCAAGGAGATGACAGGCAGGAATCGTACAGCTCAGCTGGCAATTGTCAAGCAGATGAGCAGACAGTAATCACGCAGCTCAGCAGGCCCTTATCACGTGACTGAGCATGCACTGTTCACGTGGATGATCACACACCTATCACGTGAATAATCATGCACTGATCACGTGGCTCTCATGCACTGATAACGTGAGTTCGCATGCCCTGATCACGTAATTGTATGCACTCACGTGGCTATCATGCACTGATGACGTGGCTGATCATGCACTGATCACGTAGCTATCGCACTGATCACTTGGCTGATCATACACTCATCACGGGACTGATCGTGCACTGATCACGCCGCATCATGCATTGTCTACATGACTCCACATGCACTGATCACGTGATGATTATGCACTGATCACGTGACTGATCATGCACTGATCACGTAATTGATCATGCACTTCACGTGGCTGATCATGCAATGATCACGTGACTGACAATGCACAGATCACGTGACTGATCATCCACTGATCAGTTGGCTATCATGCACTGATTACTTGGCTGATCATACACTGATCACGTGACTGATAATGCACTGATCATCTGGCTATCATGCACTCATTACCTGGCTATCGTGCACTGATCACGTGGTTGATCATGCACATGATCATGTAGCTACCATGTACGGTCACGTGACTGATCATACACCCATCAGGTGATAATCATGCACTGATCACGTGGCTATCATGCACTGTTCACGTGCTGATCATACACTGATCACCTGCCTGGTCATCACAGATCCCGTGACTAATCATGAACTGATCAGGTAGCAATCATTCACTGGTCACCTGGCTGATCATGCACTGATCACGTGGCTATCATGCAATGATCACGTGGCTATCATGCACTGATCACGTGGCTGATCATGCACTAGATACCGTGACTGAGCATGGACTGATCACATGACTTTCATGTAGTGATCACGTGACTTCATGGCGCTGACCATGTGACTGATCATGCGCTGAGCATGTTTGCTATCATACACTGATCATGTGCCCTAGAGGCAATAAACAAAGAGCTGA
>NW_020191693.1:0-32894 GCF_002263795.3 Bos taurus | reverse complement strand
GAGCTATTCAAGTAATCATGCCGAGTCTCGTTCGAAGCCTAATGGCTCCAACACTACTTACTCGATAATATGGTGTGCAAGGACAATACTTCGTCAGGTGAGTCATCGGTTGTGTCACATAACATGTGAAAGAGTCCGACCTGAAGTCAAGTGTGCGTCTGATCAATGTCCAAACACCGCTTTCTCCAAAACGCATGCATCTTCATCCATGGAACTCACTGTATCACGACCCTGGTGACCCCTAATGCAAATTGCCACTCTCTGTACTGGGTGCTGACTCACTTGAAGGAATATTTCACCTGCTAATTGATGCGCATAAAGAACACTTATTCCTTGAGGTGCTAAGGCCGTGACCCTTCCGTATTCATTCCAGGCACGCTGGAATTCACCTCGTCGTCAGAACTCGATGCTCAGGGATGGAACGCCAGGTCTCCCGCAACTGATCAGGTGAATACTTCGAGTCGGCAAGCCTGCTTGGAGACTGAAACGTATCTGGTCTGTTTGTGCAATAAGCAGAGATTCGGGGAGAAGAATCAGGAGGCAGGTGAAGAAGCTAAGATTAACCAAATCTGTACTTGGGCTGCGAAGGGGTCTCTCAGACGCCCCTGCCTTGGTGCTTCCCGTATTGTCATCTCTGAAAGACCAATCTTAGGCATTCTCTCTGATACCTGGCGTTTGCTCCGAGCCCTGGAGGGTAAAACTGGTGCCTAGGCCACCTCCAACAACTGACACGCGTGCTGGCGCCCCCAGCAGAAACGTTGGCAGCTCGACGTTAGTCTCGATATTGAACTAGACACTGCAGCCAAAGAGCAGGAGGCTATTAGTGCGCACCCCAAACTTCTTTCAGGACCTGGGCTCCCTCTTGGCCTCGCTGCGAAGTGGCAGGGATCATACACACCCCCTGATCTCACGTGCCTGGCTTCATGAAATGCGCTACCACACTCACTACTTAAATCCTACAAGTTCGAAACTCACATCAATACTTGTGAACTTGGAAATCAAACAAGTCCCACTCTGCTGTGGTAGGATGTATTCTTCATGCTAGCTGGATCAACAGTTCTTTCTTCCTGAAAATGGTTGGGGGCTGCCTCGAATCAATCCTGGGACCACCACACTGTTCAGCAACAGTGTCCTGATCTGCACTGAATCACACGTCAGGGCTGAAATCCTCAAGTGGGAAGCAACACACTAACCGCAGACCATCAACGTCTAGATGATCGAGTTCTGGCCTCCCACCCCTCTCTTCTTCTCGTACTTAGGACAATACCTCAGCGTGGGCTTCATTCCCCTGGTGGCCCAGCCGTGATGGCTATTTATCGATCCTCCTCGCGCTCAGCATGCTTGCAACACCTAGATCACCACATGCCACAAAAGTATATAGGCATTCGACTATCATGCTGCAAATGAGCCAGAACCTCAATGAAGATATCAACCACCTCGTGGCGTCAGCAACTCACTAAGATTACAGAACTAACAGCCTCGGTACACACAATAATTAACCAAAAAAGATCCTACAAAGGCATCTCATGGCCCACAAAGGATAAGGCCCAAATTCTTCGGTGACTGATCCACGTCCAATGGAGGTAGTCACGACTAGAGTAAAATTGATTTCCAATGGACACACAAATTGTTTGGAGCTCACTTGAGTATCCATCACTAAAGACCCAGGCTGACTGGGGTTTGAATCCCAGCTCTGGTTACAAGCCAACCTGTGGCAATCTTGGGTAAAGTTAGTTAAGGCCTCTCATGTCTAAGTGGGTCATCCGTAAATGAAGAATCTACATCTACTTCTGAAGATTAAACGTGAAGATGAGAATAAATATTACGCCAAAGCTGTTTGTGGGAGGGACCTTGAAGTCGACCCCTGGAGAATGAGACAAAGTATCAACCAGTGAAACCTTTGAAATACACTATACATCAACAGGTTGTGTTTACCGCCCCAATAAACAACGGGGAATCTTCCAGTTTGCATCTTTTGTGGTCTCACCAAAAACCCATTGCAACCACTGCCAAGACAAGCGTGTGGGCCCTTATCCTGAAAAACAAACCTAAGAAACACTGCTAATCTGAGGAGTACAAAAGTTCGGAAAGAATACTAAAAATTCAACCACAAGTTAACTAGCCGTGAGCAAATCCACTGAGGTAACCATGATACTAGAGCTGGCTCTCCCCTCCCTCCATCGCACGTCGCGAGACATGATCCCAGCGCTTCAAGGTATTCAACAATCAGGGTGCCGCACGTGATTCACCTGGTTGGCCTGCTCCCTTGAACACCATTACCAGCTCCCAATTCGCCGCCTCGCCCACAGGCATAAATGCTGGCCTATTATACATACTGTTAGAGTGGGGCTCAACAGAGGAGCTCAGGAAAACTCCTCCTTACTTAGATGGTCTGGCCCCTCAGTGTTTTGGAATACGACAGATCCAAGAAACATATGGGATCAAGCATAGCTGAACGCGTCTATTGAGACCGGGTCAATGCAATGGTGGGCAAAGGGGGGAAGCAGGTGAAACTGATCGTGAGCGCTCGTCACACCCTTGATACACGCTAATCTCGCAGTCCCGATCTCAGCCACATAACCGATAAACAACACATCGTTTCACAGTGGCTATTCGATCATAACACTGCCGTCCACTACGTGGCTATCTAATGAAGCTCTCATCACATGCTTTACGTGGCTGATCTACAATGATCACATAGCACTCACCATGTACTGGTCAACGTGACTGACATGCACTGATCACCGTAATTGATCATGCACTGATACCTGGCTTATCATGCAATGATACGCAGCTACCGATGTACTGTTCACATGACTGATCATTGCACTGATCACGTAATTGATCATGCACTGATCACCTGGCTTATCATGCATTGATCATGTGAACTGATTCATCCGTGCTGATCATGGTTTGGTTTCCATACACTGATCATGTGCCTCTGGAACGGCCAATGAACAAAGAGATGAGGTAGGAGGAATCAGTGGAGCAGCGGCAATAAACATGGAACTGAGCTCCTGAGAAATCATGCTGCTCAGCTGGCAATAATCAAGTAGATGAGGCAGGCAGGAATTACGCAGACTCACTAGGCAATTGTCTAAGCAGATGATGCAGACACGTTAATCACGCAACTTCAGCAGGCCCTGATCAGTGACTGAGCATGCACTGTCCACGTGGCTGATCACACACATATCACGTGACTATTCATGCACTGATCACGTGGCTCTCAATGCACTGATCACGTGATTGCGCATGCAATGATCACGTAATTGTTATGCACTGATCACGTGGCTCTCATGCACTGATCACGTGATTGCACATGCACTGATCACGTAATTGTATGCACTCATCACGTGGCTATCATGCACAGATGACGTGGCTGATCATGCACTGATCATGTGACTGATCATGCACTGATCACGTAGCTATCTTGCACTGATCACTTGGCTGGTCATACACTCATCACGGGATTGATCGTGCACTGATCACGGCGCTATCATGCATTGATTACATGACTCCACATGCACTGATAACGTGGATGATCATACACTCATCACGGGACTGATCGTGCACTTATCACGGCGCTATCATGCATTGATTACATGACTCCACATGCACTGATCACTTGGCTGATCATACACTCTTCACGGGACTGATCGTGCACTGATCACGGTGCTATCATGCATTGATTACATGACTCCACATGCACTGATCACGTGGATGATCATACACTGATCACGTGACTGATCATGCACTGATCATTTGGCTATCATGCACTGATTACTTGGCTGATCATACCCTGATAATGTGACTGATAATGCACTGATCATCTGGCTATCATGCACTCATTACCTGGCTATCGTGCACTGATCACGTGGTTGATCATACACTGATCACAAGATTGATCATGCACTGATCACGTCTATATCATGCACTGATCACATGACTGCCCATGCACTGAACACGTGGATGATCATACACTGATCATGTGACAGATCATGCAGTGATCACGTGGCTATCATGCACTGATCAAGTGGCTGATCATACTCTGCTCCCGAAACTGATCATGCACTGATCACGTGGCTATCATGCACTGCTCACGTGGCTGATCATACACTGATCACGTGATTGATCATGCACTGATCACTTGGATATCACGCACTGATCACGTGGCTGATCATACACTGTTCACGTGTCTGACCATGCACTGATCACGTGGCTGATCATACACTGCTCACGTAACTGATCATGAACTGATCACGTGGCTATCATGCACTGATCACGTGGCTGATCATGCAATGATCACATAGCTACCATGCACTGGTCACGTGACTGATCATGAACTGATCAGGTAATTGATCATGCACTGATCACGTGACTGATCATGCACAGATCACGTGACTGATCATGCACTGATCACATGGCTATCATGCACTGCTCACGTGGCTGATCATGCAATGATCACGTAGCTACCATGTACTGGTCACGTGAGTGATCATGCACTGATCACCTAATTGATCATGCACTGATCAGGTGACTTATCATGCACTGTTCACGTGACTGATCATGCACTGATCACGTGACTGATCATGCACTGATCTCGTGGCTATCATGCACGGCTCACGTGGCTGATCATGCAATGATCACGTAATTGAACATGCACTGATCATGCGGCTGATCATGCACTGATCACGTGGCTGATCATACACTGATCACGTGTCTGATAATGCAGTGATCACGTGTCTATCATGCAGTGCTCCCGTGGCTGATCCTGCAATGTTCACGTAGCTAACATGTACTGGTCACGTGACTGATCATGCAATGGTAATGTAATTGACCATGCACTAATCACGTGACTGATCATGCACTGATCACGTGACTGATCATGCACTGCTCACGTGGCTATCATGCACAGCTTACCTGGCTGCTCATACAATGATCACATAGCTACCATGTACTGGTCACGTGACTGATCATGCACTGATCACGTAATTGATCATGCACTGATCACGTGGCTGATCGTACACTGATCACGTGACTGATCATGCACTGTTCAACTGACTGATCATGCACTGATCACATGCCTATCATGCACTGATCACGTGGCTGATCATACACTGATCACGTGCCTGGTCATGCACAGATCACGTGACTAATCATGAAGTGATCACGTGGCTATCATGCACTGATCACGTGGCTATCATGCACTGATCACGTGGCTGATGACACACGTATCACGTGACTGATCATGCACTGATTACGTGGCTATCATGCACTGATCACGTGTCTGTTCATGCAATGATCACCTAGCTAACATGTACTGGTCACGTGACTCAACATTCAATGGTAACGTAATTGTTCATGCACTGATCATGTGACTGATCATGCACTGATCACGTGACTCATCATGCACTGATCACGTGGCTATCATGCACTGGTTACGTGGCTGATCATACAATGATCACACAGCTACCGTGTACTGGTCACGTGACTGATCATGCAGTGATCACGTAATTGATCATGCACTGATCACGTGGCTGATCATACACTCATCACATGACTGATCATGCACTGTTCACGTGACTGATCATGCACTGTTCAAGTGGCTATCATGCACTGATCACGTGGCTGATCACACACGTATCACGTGACTGATCATGCACTGATCACGTGGCTATCATGCACTGATCACGTGGCTATCATGCACTGATCACGTGGCTGATCATGCAATGATCACGTAGCTACCATGTACTAGTCACCTGACTGATCATGCAGTGATCACATAATTGATCATGCACTGATCACGTGGCTGATCATGCACTGATCACGTGACTGATCATGCACTGATCAGGAGACTGATCATGCACTGATCACGTGGCTATCATGCACTGCTCCCGTGGCTGATCGTGCAATGTTCATGCAGCTACCATGTACTGGTCACATGACTGATCATGCACTTCTCACGTAATTCATCATGCAGTGATCACCTAGCTTATCATGCATTGATCATGTGACTGATCCTGTGCTGATCATGTTTGGTGTCATACACTGATCATGTGCCTCTGGAGGCAATGAACAAAGAGCTGAGTAGGCAGGAATCAGTCAGCAGGCAATAATCATGGAACTCAGCTCTGAGAAATCATGCTGCTCAGCTGGCAATAATCAAGTAGATGAGCAGGCAGGAATTACGCAGCACAGGTGGCAATTGTCAAGGAGATGACAGGCAGGAATCATGCAGCTCAGCTGGCAATTGTCAAGCAGATGAGCAGACAGTAATCACGCAGCTCAGCAGGCCCTGATCACGTGACTGAGCATGCAGTGTCCACGTGGCTGATCACACACCTATCACGTGACTATTCATGCACTGATCACGTGGCTCTCATGCACTGATCACGTGATTGCACATGCAATGATCACGTAATTGTATGCACTGATCACGTGGCTATCATGCACTGATGACTTGGCTGATCATACACTGTTCACGTGTCTGATAATGCAGTGATCACGTGTCTATCATGCAGTGCTCACGTGGCTGATCCTGCAATGTTCACGTAGCTAACATGTACTGGTCACGTGACTGATCATGCAATGGTAATGTAATTGACCATGCACTAATCACGTGACTGATCATGCACTGATCACGTGACTGATCATGCACTGCTCACGTGGCTATCATGCACAGCTTACCTGGCTGCTCATACAATGATCACATAGCTACCATGTACTGGTCAAGTGACTGATCATGCACTGATCACGTAATTGATCACGCACTGATCACGTGGCTGATCATGCACTGTTCAACTGACTGACCATGCACTGATCACATGCCTATCATGCACTGATCACGTGGCTGATCATACACTGATCACGTGCCTGGTCATGCACAGATCACGTGGCTATCATGCACTGATCACGTGCCTGGTCATGCACAGATCACGTGACTAATCATGAAGTGATCACTTGGCTATCATGCACTGATCACGTGGATATCATGCACTGATCACGTGGCTGATGACACACGTATCACGTGACTGATCATGCACTGATCACGTGGCTATCATGCACTGATCACGTGGCTGATCATGCAATGATCACGTAGCTAACATGTACTGGTCACGTGACTACTCATGCAATGGTAACGTAATTTTTCATGCACTGATCATGTGGCTATCATGCACTGCTTATGCGGCTGATCATACAATGAACATATAGCTACCATGTACTGGTCACGTGACTGATCATGCAATGATCACGTAAGTGATCATCACTGATCACGTGGCTGATCATACACTCATCACATGACTGATCATGCACTGTTCACGTGACTGATCATGCACTGTTCACGTGGCTATAATGCACTGATCACGTGGCTGATCACACACGTATCACGTGACTGATCATGCACTGATCACGTGGCTATCATGCACTGATCACGTGGCTATCATGCACTGATCACGTGGCTGATCATGCAATGATCACGTAGCTACCATGTACTGGTCACGTGACTGATCATGCAGTGATCACGTAATTGATCATGCACTGATCACGTGGCTGATCATGCACTGATCACGTGACTGATCATGCACTGATCACGAGACTGATCATGCACTGATCACGTGGCTATCATGCACTGCTCCCGTGGCTGATCGTGCAATGATCACGCAGCTACCATGTACTGGTCACATGACTGATCATGCACTGATCACGTAATTGATCATGCACTGATCACCTGGCTTATCATGCATTGATCATGTGACTGATCCTGTGCTGATCATGTTTGGTGTCATACACTGATCATGTGCCTCTGGAGGCAATGAACAAAGAGCTGAGTAGGCAGGAATCAGTCAGCAGGCAATAATCATGGAACTCAGCTCTGAGAAATCATGCTGCTCAGCTGGCAATAATCAAGTAGATGAGCAGGCAGGAATTACGCAGCACAGGTGGCAATTGTCAAGGAGATGACAGGCAGGAATCATGCATCTCAGCTGGCAATTGTCAAGCAGATGAGCAGACAGTAATCACGCAGTTCAGCAGGCCCTGATCACGTGACTGAGCATGCACTGTCCACGTGGCTGATCACACACCTATCACGTGGCTCTCATGCACTGATCACGTGATTGCACATGCAATGATCATGTAATTGTATGCACTGATCACGTGGCTATCATGCACTGATGACGTGGCTGATCATGCACTGATCATGTGACTGATCATGCACTGATCACGTAGCTATCTTGCACTGGTCACTTGGCTGATCATGCACTCTTCACGGGACTGATCGTGCACTGATCACGGAGCTATAATGCATTGATTACATGACTTCACATGCACTGATCACGTGGATCATCATACACTGATCACGTGACTGATCTTGCACTCATCACGTGACTCACCAAGCACTGATCACGTGACTGATCATGCACTGATCACGTGGCTATCATTCACTGATTACTTGGCTGATCATGCAATGATCACATAGGTACCATGTACTGGTCACGTGAGTGATCATGCAAATATCACGTAATTGATCATGCACTGATCACGTGGCTATCATTCACTGATCACGTGACTGATCATGCACTGATCACGTGACTGATCATGCACTGATCACGTGGCTATCATGCACTGCTCATGTGGCTGATCATGCAATGATCACGCAGCTACCATGTACTGGTCACATGACTGATCATGCACTGATCACGTAATTGATCATGCACTGATCACCTGGCTTATCATGCATTGATCATGTGACTGATCATACACTGATCACGTGACTGATCATGCACTGATCATGTAATTGATCATGCACTGATCATGTGGATGATCATGCACTGATCACGTGGCTGATCATACACTGATCACGTGACTGATCATGCACTGATCACTTGACTGATCATGCACTGATCACGTGGCTATCATGCACTGATCACTTGGCTGGTCATGCACAGATCACGTGACTAATCATGAACTGATCACGTAGCTATCATGCACTGATCACCTGGCTGATCATGCACTGTTACCGTGACTGAGCATGGACTGATCACATGACTATCATGTAATGATCACTTGACTTAATGGCGCTGATCATGTGACTGATCATGCGCTGATCATGTTTGCTATCATACACTGATCATGTGCCTCTGGAGGCAATAAACAAAGAGCTGAGTAGGCACGAATCAAACAGTCAGCAGGCAATAATCATGGAACTCAGCTGTGAGGAATCATGCTGCTCAGCTGGCAATAATCAAGCAGCTGAGCAGGCAGGAATTACGCAGCACAGCTGGCAATTGTCAAGCAGATGACAGGCAGGAATCGTGCAGCTCAGCTGGCAATGGTCAAGCAGATGAGCAGACAGTAATCACGCAGCTCAGCAGGCCCTGATCACGTGACGGAGCATGCACTGTTCTCGTGGCTGATCATACACTGATCACGTGATTGATCATGCACTGATCACATGGATATCATGCACTGATCACGTGGCTGATCATACATGTTCACGTGTCTGACCATGCACTGATCACGTGGCTGATCGTACACTACTCACGCAGCTATCATGCTCTGATCACGTGGCTATCATGCACTGATCACGTGGCTGAACATACTCTGCTCACCTAACTGATCATGCACACATCATATGGGTATCATGCACTGCTCACGTGGCTGGTCATGCAATGATCACTTAGCTACCATATACTGGTCATGTGACTGATCATGCACAGATCACGTAAATGATCATGCACTGTTCACGTGACTGATCAAGCACTGATCACGTGGCTATCATGCTCTGCTTACGTGGCTGATCATGCAATGATCACGTAGCAACCATGTACTGTTCACGTGGCTGATCATGCACTCATCACTTGGCTGGTCATACACTGATCACGTGCCTGGTCATGCACAGATTACGTGACTGATCATGCACTGATCACTTGACTGATCATGCAATGATCACGTGGCTATAATGCACTGATCACGTGGCTGATCATACACTGTTCACGTGCCTGGTCATGCACAGATCACGTGAATAATCATGAACTGATCACGTGGCTATAATTCACTGATCACGTGGATATCATGCACTGATTACGTGCCTGTCATGCACAGATCACGTGACTAATCATGAACTGATCACGTAGGTATCATGCACTGATCACGTGGCTGATCATACGCTGTTCACGTTACTGATCATGCACTGATCAGGTGGCTATCATGCACTGGTAACTTGGCTAGTCATACACTGATCACGTGCCTGGTCATGCACAGATCACGTGACGGTGCACGCACTGTTCACGTGGCTGATCATACACTGAACACGTGATTGATTATGCACTGATCACTTGGATATCATGCAATGATCACGTGCCTGATCATACACTGTTCATGTGTCTGACCATGCACTGATCACGTGGCTGGTCATACACTGCTCACGTAACTGATCATGCACTGATCATGTGGCTGATCATACACTGTTCACGTTACTGATCATGCACTGATCAGGTGGCTATCATGCACTGGTAACTTGGCTTGTCATACACTGATCACGTGCCTGGTCATGCACAGATTACGTGACTGATCATGCACTGATCACGTGACTGATCATGCACTGATCATGAGGCAATCATGCACTACTCACGTGGCTGATCATGCAATGATCATGTAGCTACCAGGTACCGGTCACGTGACTCATCATACACCCATCAGGTGACTGTTCATGCACTGATCACGTGGCTATCATGCACTGTTCACGTGGCTGATCATACACTGACCACCTGCCTGGTCATGCACAGATCACGTGACTAATCATGAAATGATCACGTAGCTATCATGCACTGATCACCTGGCTGATCATGCACTGATCACGTGGCTGATCATACACTGCTCACATAAATGATCATGCACTGATCACGTGGCTATCATGCACTGATCACGTGGCTGAACATGCACTGATCACGTGGCTGATCATACACTGCTCACATAAATGATCATGCAATGATTACGTGGCTATCATGCACTGATCACGTGGCTGAACGTGCACTGTTCACGTGGCTGATCACACACCTGTCACGTGACTGATCATGCAGTGATCACGTGGCACTCATGCACTGATCACGTGGCTGATCATACTCTGCTCACATAACTGATCATGCACACATCACGTGGCTATCATGCACTGCTCACGTGGCTGGTCATGCAATGATCACGGAGCTACCATATACTGGTCACGTGACTGATCATGCACAGATCACGTAAATGATCATGCACTGTTCACGTGACTGATCATGTACTGATCACGTGACTGGTCATGCACTGATCACGGAATTGATCATGCACTGATCACGTGGCTGATCATACACTGATCATGTGGCTGATCATGCACTGTTCACGTGACTGATCATGCACTAATCACGTGGCTATCATGCTCTGCTTACGTGGCTGATCATGCAATGATCACGTAGCAACCATGTACAGTTCACGTGGCTGATCATGCACTGATCACTTGGCTGGTCATACACTGATCACGTGCCTGGTCATGCACAGATTACGTGACTGATCATGCACTGATCACTTGACTGATCATGCAATGATCACGTGGCTATAATGCACTGATCACGTGGCTGATCATACACTGTTCACGTGCCTGGTCATGCACAGATCACGTGAATAATCATGAACTGATCACGTGGCTATAATTCACTGATCACGTGGATATCATGCACTGATTACGTGCCTGTCATGCACAGATCACGTGACTAATCATGAACTGATCACGTAGGTATCATGCACTGATCACGTGGCTGATCATACGCTGTTCACGTTACTGATCATGCACTGATCAGGTGGCTATCATGCACTGGTAACTTGGCTAGTCATACACTGATCACGTGCCTGGTCATGCACAGATCACGTGACGGTGCACGCACTGTTCACGTGGCTGATCATACACTGAACACGTGATTGATTATGCACTGATCACTTGGATATCATGCAATGATCACGTGCCTGATCATACACTGTTCATGTGTCTGACCATGCACTGATCACGTGGCTGGTCATACACTGCTCACGTAACTGATCATGCACTGATCATGTGGCTGATCATACACTGTTCACGTTACTGATCATGCACTGATCAGGTGGCTATCATGCACTGGTAACTTGGCTTGTCATACACTGATCACGTGCCTGGTCATGCACAGATTACGTGACTGATCATGCACTGATCACGTGACTGATCATGCACTGATCATGAGGCAATCATGCACTACTCACGTGGCTGATCATGCAATGATCATGTAGCTACCAGGTACTGGTCACGTGACTCATCATACACCCATCAGGTGACTGTTCATGCACTGATCACGTGGCTATCATGCACTGTTCACGTGGCTGATCATACACTGACCACCTGCCTGGTCATGCACAGATCACGTGACTAATCATGAAATGATCACGTAGCTATCATGCACTGATCACCTGGCTGATCATGCACTGATCACGTGGCTGATCATACACTGCTCACATAAATGATCATGCACTGATCACGTGGCTATCATGCACTGATCACGTGGCTGAACATGCACTGATCACGTGGCTGATCATACACTGCTCACATAAATGATCATGCAATGATTACGTGGCTATCATGCACTGATCACGTGGCTGAACGTGCACTGTTCACGTGGCTGATCACACACCTGTCACGTGACTGATCATGCAGTGATCACGTGGCACTCATGCACTGATCACGTGGCTGATCATACTCTGCTCACATAACTGATCATGCACACATCACGTGGCTATCATGCACTGCTCACGTGGCTGGTCATGCAATGATCACGGAGCTACCATATACTGGTCACGTGACTGATCATGCACAGATCACGTAAATGATCATGCACTGTTCACGTGACTGATCATGTACTGATCACGTGACTGGTCATGCACTGATCACGGAATTGATCATGCACTGATCACGTGGCTGATCATACACTGATCATGTGGCTGATCATGCACTGTTCACGTGACTGATCATGCACTAATCACGTGGCTATCATGCACTGATCACGTGGCTGTTCATGCACTGATCATTTGGCTATCATGCACTGATTACTTGGCTGATCATACACTGATCACGTTACTGATAATGCACTGATCATCTGGCTATCATGCACTCATTACCTGGCAATCGTGAACTGATCACGTGGTTGATCATACACTGATCACGAGACTGATCATGCACTGATCACGTCTATATCATGCACTGATCACATGACTGCCCATGCACTGATCACGTGGATGATCATACACTGATCATGTGACAGATCATGCAGTGATCACGTGGCTATACTGCATTGATCAAGTGGCTGATCATACTCTGCTCCCGAAACTGATCATGCACTGATCACGTGACTATCATGCACTGCTAACGTGGCTGATCATGCAATGATCACGTAGCTACCATGTACTGGTCACGTGAGTGATCATGCACTGATCACGTAATTGATCATGCACTGATCAGGTGACTTATCATGCACTGTTGACGTGACTGATCGCGCACTGAACACGTGACTGATCATGCACAGATCACGTGACTAATCATGAACTGATCACGTAGGTATCATGCACTGATCACGTAATTGATCATGCACTGATCACGTGGCTATAATGCACTGATCACGTGGCGGATCATACACTGTTCACGTGCCTGGTCATGCACAGATCACGTGACTAATCATGAACTGATCACGTAGGTATCATGCACTGATCACGTGGCTGATCATACACTGTTCACGTGTCTGATCATGCACTGATCAAGTGGCTGATCATACACTGCTCACGTAGCTGATCATGCACTGGTCACGTGTCTATCATTCAGTGCTCACGTGGCTGATCCTGCAATGATCACGTAGCTAACATGTACTGTTCAGGTGACTGATCACGCCATGGTAACGTAATTGATCATGCACTGATCACGTGAGTGATCATGCCCTGATCACCTGACTGATCATGCACTGATCACGTGGCTATCATGCACTGCTAACATGGCTGATCATACAATGATCACATAGTTACCATGTACTGGTCACGTGACTGATCATGCCCTGATCACGTGACTGAACATGCACTGATCACGTGACTTATCATGCACTGATCACGTGGCTATCATGCACTGATCACGTTGCTATCATGCACTGATCACGTGCCTGATCATGCAATGATCACGTAGCTACCATGCACTGATCACGTGGCTGATCATGCACTGATCACGTGACTGATCATGCACTGATCACGTGAATGATCATGCACTGATCATTTGGCTATCATGCACTGATTACTTGGCTGATCATACCCTGATAATGTGACTGATAATGCACTGATCATCTGGCTATCATGCACTCATTACCTGGCTATCGTGCACTGATCACGTGGTTCATCATACACTGATCACAAGACTGATCATGCACTGATCACCTCTATATCATGCACTGATCACATGACTGCCCATGCACTGAACACGTGGATGATCATACACTGATCATGTGACAGATCATGCAGTGATCACGTGGCTATCATGCACTGATCAAGTGGCTGATCATACTCTGCTCCCGAAACTGATCATGCACTGATCACGTGGCTATCATGCACTGCTCACGTGGCTGATCATGCAATGATCACGTAGCTACCATGTACTGGTCACGTGAGTGATCATGCACTGATCACGTAATTGATCATGCACTGTTCACGTGACTGATCATGCACAGATCACGTGACTGATCATGCACTGATCTCGTGGCTATCATGCACGGCTCACGTGGCTGATAATGCAATGATCACGTAATTGATCATGCACTGATCATGCGGCTGATCATGCACTGATCACGTGGCTGATCATACACTGATCACGTGACTGATCATGCACTGATCACCTGACTGATCATGCACTGATCACGTGGCTATCATGCACTGATCACTTGGCTGGTCATACACTGATCACGTGCTTTGTCATGCACAGATTACGTGGCTGATCATGCACTGATCACGTGACTGATCATGCCCTGATCACGTGGCTATCATGCACTACTCACGTGGCTGATCATGCAATGATCATGTAGCTACCATGTACCGGTCACGTGACTCATCATACACCCATCAGGTGACTGATCATGCACTGATCACGTGGCTATCATGCACTGTTCACGTGGCTGATCATACACTGATCACCTGCCTGGTCATGCACAGATCACGTGACTAATCATGAACTGATCACGTAGCTATCATGCACTGATCACCTGGCTGATCATGCACTGGTCACGTGGCTATCATGCAATGATCACGAGGCTATCATGCACTGATCACGTGGCTGATCATGCACTATACCGTGACTGAGCATGGACTGATCACATGACTATCATGTAGTGATCACTTGACTTAATGGCGCTGATCATGTGTCTGATCATGCGCTGATCATGTTTGCTATCATACACTGATCATGTGCCTCTGGAGGCAATAAACAAAGAGCTGAGTGGGCACGAATCAAACAGTCAGCAGGCAATAATCATGGAACTCAGCTGTGAGGAATCATGCCGCTCAGCTGGCAATAATCAAGCAGCTGAGCAGGCAGGAATTACGCAGCACAGCTGGCAATTGTCAAGCAGATGACAGGCAGGAATCGTGCAGCTCAGCTGGCAATTGTCAAGCAGATGAGCAGACAGTAATCACGCAGCTCAGCAGGCCCTGATCACGTGACTGAGCATGCACTGATCACGTGGCTGATCATGCACTGATCACGTGACTGATCATGCACTGATCATTTGGCTATCATGCACTGATTACTGGCTGATCATACACAGATCACGTTACTGATAATGCACTGATCATCTGGCTATCATGCACTCATTACCTGGCTATCGTGCACTGATAACGTGCTTGATCATACACTGATCATGTGACAGATCATGCAGTGATCACGTGGCTTTCGAGCACTGATCAAGTGGCTGATCATACTCTGCTCCCAAATCTGATCATGCACTGATCACGTGACTATCATGCACTGCTGACGTGGCTGATCCTGAAATGATCACGTAATTGATCATACACTGATCAGGTGACGTATCATGCACTGTTCACGTGACTGATCGTGCACTGAACACGTGACTGATCATGCACTGATCAGGTGACTATCATGCACTGCTAACGTGGCTGTTCATGCAAAGATCACGTAGCAACCATGTACTGGTCACGTGACTGATCATGCACTGATCACGTGGCTATAATGCACTGATCACGTGGCGGATCATACACTGTTCACGTGCCTGGTCATGCACAGATCACGTGACTAATCATGAACTGATCACGTAGGTATCATGCACTGATCACGTGGCTGATCATACACTGTTCACGTGTCTGATCATGCACTGATCAAGTGGCTGATCATACACTGCTCACGTAGCTGATCATGCACTGGTCATGTGTCTATCATTCAGTGCTCACGTGGCTGATCCTGCAATGATCACGTAGCTAACATGTACTGGTCATGTGACTGATCACGCCATGGTAACATAATTGATCATGCACTGATCACATGAGGGATCATGCCCTGATCACGTGACTGATCATGCACTGATCACGTGGCTATCATGCACTGATCACTTGACTGGTCATACACTGATCACGCAGCTACCATGTACTGGTCACGTGACTGCTCATGCACTGATCACGTAATTCATCATCCACTGATCATGGGGCTGATCATGCACTGATCACGTGACTGATCATGCACTGATCACGTGGCTGATCATGCACTGATCACGTGGCTGGTCATAGACTGATCATATAGCTACCATGTTCCGGTCACGTGAATGATCATACCCCCATCACGTTACTGATAATGCACTGATCATCTGGCTATCATGCACTCATTACCTGGCAATCGTGCACTGATCACGTGGTTGATCATACACTGATCACGAGGCTGATCATGCACTGATCACGTCTATATCATGCACTGATCACATGACTGCCCATGCACTGATCACGTGGATGATCATACACTGATCATGTGACAGATCATGCAGTGATCACGTGGCTATATTGCACTGATCAAGTGGCTGATCATACTCTGCTCCCGAAACTGATCATGCACTGAACACGTGACTATCATGCACTGCTAACGTGGCTGAACATGCAATGATCACGTAGCTACCATGTACTGGTCACGTGAGTGATCATGCACTGATCACGTAATTGATCATGCACTGATCAGGTGACTTATTATGCACTGTTCACGTGACTGATCGCGCACTGAACACGTGACTGATCATGCACTGATCATGTGACTATCATGCACTGCTAACGTGGCTGATCATGCAATGATCACGTAGCTACCATGTACTGGTCACGTGACTGATCATGCACTGATCACGTAATTGATCATGCACTGATCACGTGGCTATAATGCACTGATCACATGGCGGATCATACACTGTTCATGTGCCTGGTCATGCACAGCTCACGTGACTAATCATGAACTGATCACGTAGGTATCATGCACTGATCACGTGGCTGATCATACACTGTTCACGTGTCTGATCATGCACTGACCAAGTGGCTGATCATACACTGCTCACGTAGCTGATCATGCACTGGTCACATGTCTATCATTCAGTGCTCACGTGGCTGATCCTGCAATGATCACGTAGCTAACATGTACTGGTCATGTGACTGATCACGCCATGGTAACGTAATTGATCATGCACTGATCACGTGAGTGATCATGCCCTGATCACGTGACTGATCATGCACTGATCACGTGGCTATCATGCACTGCTAACGTGGCTGATCATACAATGATCACATAGCTACCATGTACTGGTCACGTGACTGATCATGCACTGATCACGTAATTGATCATGCACTGATCACGTGGCTGATCATACACTGATCACGTGGCTATCATGCACTGCTTACGTGGCTGATCATACAATGATCACATAGCTACCATGTACTGGTCACGTGACTGATCATGCAATGGTAACGTAATTGATCATGCACTGATCACGTGACTGATCATGCCCTGATCACGTGACTGATCATGCACTGATCACGTGACTGATCATGCACTGATCACGTGGCTATCATGCACTGATCACGTGGCTATCATGCACTGATTACGTGGCTGATCATGTAATGATCACGTAGCTACCATGTACTGGTCATGTGACTGATCATGCACTGATCACGTAATTGATCATGCACTGATCACGTGGCTGATCATGCACTGATCACGTGACTGATCATGCACTGATCACGTGGCTATCATGCACTGATCACGTGGCTATCATGCACTGATTACGTGGCTGATCATGCAATGATCACGCAGCTACCATGTACTGGTCACATGACTGATCATGCACTGATCACGTAATTGATCATGCACTGATCACCTGGCTTATCATGCATTGATCATGTGACTGATCATGTGCTGATCATGTTTGGTTTCATACACTGATCATGTGCCTCTGGAGGCAATGAACAAAGAGCTGAGTAGGCAGGAATCAGTGAGCAGGCAATAATCATGGAACTCAGCTCTGAGAAATCATGCTGCTCAGCTGGCAATAATCAAGTAGATGAGCAGGCGGGAATTACGCAGCACAGGTGGCAATTGTCAAGGAGATGACAGGCAGGAATCGTGCAGCTCAGCTGGCAATTGTCAAGCAGATGAGCAGACAGGAATCACGCAGCTCAGCAGGCCCTGATCACGTGACGGAGCATGCACTGTTCACGTGGCTGATCACATACCTATCACGTGACTGATCATGCACTGATCACGTGGCTCTCATGCACTGATCACGTGATTGCACATGCACTGATCACGTAATTGTATGCACTCATCACGTGGCTATCATGCACAGATGACGTGGCTGATCATGCACTGATCATGTGACTGATCATGCACTGATCACGTAGCTATCTTGCACTGATCACTTGGCTGATCATACACTCATCACGGGATTGATCGTGCACTGATCACGGCGGTATCATGCATTGATTACATGACTCCACATGCACTGATAACGTGGATGATCATACACTCATCACGGGACTGATCGTGCACTGATCACGGCGCTATCATGCATTGATTACATGACTCCACATGCACTGATCACTTGGCTGATCATACACTCATCACGGGACTGATCGTGCACTGATCACGGCGCTATCATGCATTGATTACATGACTCCACATGCACTGATCACGTGGATGATCATACACTGATCACGTGACTGATCATGCACTGATCACGTGACTGATCATGCACTGATCATTTGGCTATCATGCACTGATTACTTGGCTGATCATACCCTGATAATGTGACTGATAATGCACTGATCATCTGGCTATCATGCACTCATTACCTGGCTATCGTGCACTGATCACGTGGTTGATCATACACTGATCACAAGACTGATCATGCACTGATCACGTCTATATCATGCACTGATCACATGACTGCCCATGCACTGAACACGTGGATGATCATACACTGATCATGTGACAGATTATGCAGTGATCACGTGGCTATCATGCACTGCTCACGTGGCTGATCATGCAATGATCAAGTAGCTACCATGTACTGGTCACGTGAGTGATCATGAACTGATCACGTAATTGATCATGCACTGATCAGGTGACTTATCATGCACTGTTCACGTGACTGATCATGCACTGATCACGTGACTGATCATGCACTGATCTCGTGGCTATCATGCACGGCTAACTTGGCTTATCATGCAATGATCACGCAGCTATCATGTACTGGTCACATGACTGATCATGCACTGATGACGTAATTGATCATGCACTGATCATGTGGCTGATCATGCACTGATCACGTGACTGCTCATGCACTGATTACGTGACTGATCATGCACTGATCACGTGTCTATCATGCACTGATCACTTGGCTGGTCATACACTGATCACGCAGCTACCATGTACTGGTCACGTGACTGATCATGCACTGATGACCTAATTGATCATGCACTGATCATGTGGCTGATCATGCACTGATCACGTGACTGATCATGCACTGATCACGTGGCTGATCATGCACTGATCACGTGGCTATCATGCACTTATCACATGGCTGGTCATACACTGATAATATAGCTACCATGTTCCGGTCTCGTGAATGATCATAAACCCATCAGGTGACTGATCATGCACTGGTCACGTGGCTATCATTCACTGACCACGAGACTGATCATGCACTGATCACGTCTAATCATGCACTTATCACATGACTGCCCATGCACTGATCACGTGGATGATCATACACTAATCATGAGACAGATCATTCACTGATCACGTGGCTGATCATGCACTAATACCATGACTGAGCATGGACTGATCACATGACTATCATTAGTGATCACGTGACTTAATGGCGCTGATCATGTGACTGATCATGCGCTGATCATGTTTGCCATCATACACTGATCATGTGCCTCTTGAGGCAATAAACAAAGAGCTGAGTAGGCACGAATCAAACAGTCAGCAGGCAATAATCATGGAACTCAGCTGTGAGGAATCATGCTGCTCAGCTGGCAATAATCAAGCAGCTGAGCAGGCAGGAATTACACAGCACAGCTGGCAATTGTCAAGCAGATGACAGGCAGGAATCGTGCAGCTCAGCTGGCAATTGTCAAGCAGATGAGCAGACAGTAATCACGCAGCTCAGCAGGCCCTGATCACGTGACTGAGCATGCACTGTTCACGTGACTGATCATACACTTATCACGTGATTGATCATGCACTGATCACTTGGATATCATGCACTGATCAGGTGGCTGATCATACACTGTTCAGGTGTCTGACCATGCACTGATCACGTGGCTGATCATACACTGCTCACGTAACTGATCATGCACTGATCACGTGGCTATCATGCACTGAATACGTGGCTGAACATGCACTGTTCACGTGGCTGATCACACACCTGTCACGTGACATAACATGCACTGATCACGTGGCACTCATGCACTGATCACGTGGCTATCATGCACTGAATACGTGGCTGAACATGCACTGTTCACGTGACTGATCATGCACTTATCACGTGGCTATCATGCACTGATCACGTGGCTGTTCATGCACTGATCATTTGGCTATCATGCACTGATTACTTGGCTGATCATACACTGATCACGTTACTGATAATGCACTGATCATCTGGCTATCATGCACTCATTACCTGGCAATCGTGCACTGATCACGTGGTTGATCATACACTGATCACAAGGCTGATCATACACTGCTCACGTAACTGATCATGCACTGATCACGTGGCTATCATGCACTGAATACGTGGCTGAACATGCACTGTTCACGTGGCTGATCACACACCTGTCACGTGACATAACATGCACTGATCACGTGGCACTCATGCACTGATCACGTGGCTGATCATACTCTGCTCACGTAACTCATCATGCACACATCACGTTTCTATCATGCACTGCTCACGTGGCTCGTCATGGAATGATCACGTAGCTACCATATACTGGTCACGTGACTGATCATGCACCGATCACGTGGCTGATCATGCACTGATCACGTAATTGATCATGCACTTATCATTTGGCTGATCATGCACTGATCACGTGGCTGATCATACACTGATCACGTGACTGATCATGCACTGATCACGTGACTGATCATGCACTGATCACATAATTGATCCTGCACTGATCACATGGCTCATCACGCACTGATCCGGTGGCTGATCACACACGTATCACGTGACTGATCATGTACAGATCACGTGAATAATCATGAAGTGATCACGTGGCTATCCTGCACTGATCACGTGGATATCATGCACTGATCATGTGGCTGATCACACACGTATCACGTGACTGATCATGCACTGATCACGTGGCTATCATGCACTGATCACGTGGCTGATCATGCAATGATCACGTAGCTACCATGCACTGGTCACGTGACTGATCATGCACTGATCAGGTAATTGATCATGCACTGATCACGTGACTGATCATGCACAGATCACGTGACTGATCATGCACAGATCACGTGACTGATCATGCACTGATCACGTGGCTATCATGCACTGCTCACGTGGCTGATCATGCAATGATCACGCAGCTACCATGTACTGGTCACATGACTGATCATGCACTGATCACATAATTGATCATGCACTGTTCACCTGGCTTATCATGCATTGATCATGTGACTGATCATGTGCTGATCATGTTTGGTGTCACACACTGATCATGTGCCTCTGGAGGCAATGAACATAGAGCTGAGTAGGCAGGAATCAGTCAGCAGGCTATAATCATGGAACTCACCTCTGAGAAATCATGCTGCTCAGCTGGCAATAATCAAGTAGATGAGCAGGCAGGAATTACGCAGCACAGGTGGCAATTGTCAAGGAGATGACAGGCAGGAATCGTGCAGCTAAGCTGGAAATTGTCAAGCAGATGAGCAGACAGTAATCACGCAGCTCAGCAGGCCCTGATCACGTGACTGAGCATGCACTGTTCACGTGGATGATCACACACCTATCACGTGACTGATCATGCACTGATCATATGACTGATCATGCACTGAAGACGTATCTATAATGCACTGATCGCTTGGCTGGACATACACTGATCACGTGCCTGGTCATGCACTGATCACGTGGCTGATCATACACTGATCACGTGACTGATCATGCAATGATCTCGTGGCTATCATGCACGGCTCACGTGGCTGATCATGCAATGATCACCTAGCTACCATATACTGGTCACGTGACTGATCAAGCACTGATCACGTAAATGATCATGCACTGATCATGTGGCTGATCATGCACTGATCAGGTGACAAATCATGATCACATAGCTATCATGAACTGATCACCTGGCTGATCATGCACTGATCACGTGGCTGATCATGCACTGATACCGTGACTGAGCATGGACTGATCACATGACTATCATGTAGTGATCACATGACTTAATGGCACTGATCATGTGACTGATCATGCGCTGATCATGTTTGCTATCATACACTGATCATGTGCCTCTGGAGGCAATAAACAAAGAGCTGAGTAGGCACGAATCAAACAGTCAGCAGGCAATAATCATGGAACTCAGCTGTGAGGAATCATGCTGCTCAGCTGGCAATAATCAAGCAGCTGAGCAGGCAGGAATTACACAGCACAGCTGGCAATTGTCAAGCAGATGACAGGCAGGAATCGTGCAGCTCAGCTGGCAATTGTCAAGCAGATGAGCAGACAGGAATCACGCAGCTCAGCAGGCCCTGATCACGTGACTGAGCATGCACTGTTCACGTGGCTGATCATACACTGATTACATGATTGATCATGCACTAATCACTTGGATATCATGCACTGATCATGTGGCTGATCATACACTGTTCATGTGTCTGACCATGCATTGATCACGTGGCTGATCATACTCTGCTCACGTAACTGATCATGCACACATCATGTGGCTATCATGCACTTCTCACCTGGCTGGTCATGCAATGTTCACGTAGCTACCATATACTGGTCACGTGACTGATCATGCTCAGATCATGTAAATGATCATGCACTGTTCAGTTGACTGATCATGTACTGATCACGTGACTGATCATTCACTGATCACGGGGCTGTAATGCACTGCTCACGTGGCTGATCATGCAATGATCACGCAGCAACCATGTACTGATCACGTGGCTGATCACACACGTATCACGTGACTGATCATGCACTGATCACGTGGCTATCATGCACTAATCACGTGGCTATCATTCACTGATCACGTGGATATCATGCGCTGATCACGTGGCTGATCACACACGTATCACATGACTGATCATGCACTGGTCACGTGGCTATCATGCACTGATCATGTGGCTATCATGCACTGATCACGTGGCTGATCATGGATTGATCACATAGCTACCATGAACTGGTCACGTGACTGATCATGCACTGATCACGTAATTGATCATGCACTGAACACGTGAATAATCATGCACTGATCACGTGGCTATCATGCACTGCTAACTTGGCTGATCATGCAATGATCACGCAGCTTCCCATGTACTGGTCACGTGACTGATCATGCACTGATGACGTAATTGATCATGCACTGATCATGTGGTTGATAATGCACTGATCACGTGACTGCTCATGCACTGATAACGTGACTGACCATGCACTGATCACTTGGCTATCATACACTGATCACTTGGCTGGTCATACACTGATCACGCAGCTACCATGTACTGGACACGTGACTGATCATGCACTGATCACGTAATTGATCATGCACTGATCATGTGGCTGATCATGCACTGATCACGTGATGGATCATGTACTGATCACGTGGCTATCATGCACTTATCAGATGGGTGAACATACACTGATCATATAGCTACCATGTTCCGGTCATGTGAATGATCATACACCCATCAGGTGACTGATCATGCACTGATCACGTGGCTATCATGCACTGACCACGAGACTGTTCATGCACTGATCACGTCTAATCATGCACTGATCACATGACTGCCCATGCACTGATCACGTGGATGATCATACACTAATCATGTGACAGATCTTGCACTGATCACGTGGCTGATCATGCACTGATACCGTGACTGAGCATGGACTGATCACATGACTATCATGTAGTGATCACGTGACTTAATGGCGCTGATCATGTGACTGATCATGCGCTGATCATGTTTGCCATCATACACTGATCATGTGCCTCTGAAGGCAATAAACAAAGAGCTGAGTAGGCACGAATCAAACAGTCAGCAGGCAATAATCATGGAACTCAGCTGTGAGGAATCATGCTGCTCAGCTGGCAATAATCAAGCAGCTGAGCAGGCAGGAATTACGCAGCACAGCTGGCAATTGTCAAGCAGATGACAGGCAGGAATCGTGCAGTTCAGCTGGCAAATGTCAAGCAGATGAGCAGACAGGAATCATGCAGCTCAGCAGGCCCTGATCACGTGGCTGATCATACACTGTTCACGTGTCTGACCATGCACTGATAACGTGGCTGATCATACACTGCTCACGTAACTGATCATGCACTGATCACGTGGCTATCATGCACTGATCACGTGGCTATCATGCACTGATCACTTGATTGATCATGCACTGGTCATGTGACTGATCATGCCCTGATCAAGTGGCTATCATGCACTGATTAAGTGGCTGATCATGCAATGATCATGTAGCTCCCATGTACCAGTCACGTGACCGATCATACAAGCATCAGTTGACTGATCATGCACTGATCACGTGGCTATATTGCAGTGTTAACGTGGCTGATCATACAATTATCACCTGCCTGGTCATGCACAGATCAGGTGACTAATCATGAATTGATAACGTAGCTATCATGTACTGATCAGCTGGCTGATCATGCACTGATCATGTGGCTATCATGCAATGATGACGTGGCTATCATGCACTGATCACGTGGCTGATCATGCACTGATACCGTGACTGAGCATGGACTCATCACATGACTATCATGTAGTGATCACGTGACTTAATGTCGCTGATCATGTGACTGATCATGTGCTGATCATGTTTGCTTTCATACACTGATCATGTGCCTCTGGAGGCAATAAACAAAGAGCTGAATAGGCACGAATCAAACAGTCAGCAGTCAAAAATCATGGAACTCAGCTGTGAGGAATCATGCTGCTCAGCTGGCAATAATCAAGCAGCTGAGCTGGCAGGAATTACACAGCACAGCTGGCAATTGTCAAGCAGATGACAGGCAGGAATCGTGCAGCTCAGCTGGCAATTGTCAAGCTGATGAGCAGACAGTAATCACGCAGCTCAGCAGGCCCTGATCACGTGACTGAGCATGCACTGTTCACGTGGCTGATCATACACTGATCACATAATTGATCATGCACTGATCATGTGGCTGATCATGCACTGATCATGTGACTGATCATGCACTGATCACGTGACTGATCATGCACTGATCATCTGGCTATCATGCACTCAAGACCAGGCTATCGTGCACTGATCACGTGGTTGATCATACACTGATCACCAGTCTGATCATGCACTGATCAAGTCTATATCATGCACTGCTCACATGACTGGCCATGCACTGATCACGTGGATGATCATACAGTGATCATGTGACAGATCATGCAGTGATCACGTGAATGATCATGCACTGATCACGTGGCTATCATGCACTGATCAAGTGGCTGATCATACTCTGTCCCGAAACTGCTCATGCACTGATCAGGTGGCTATCATGCACTGCTGACGTTGCTGATCATGCAATGATCACGTAGCTACCATGTACTGGTCACATGAGTGATCATGCACTGATCACGTAATTGATCATGCACTGATCAGGTGACTTACCATGCACTGTTCACGTGACTGATCATGCACTGATCACGTGACTGATCATGCACTGATCTCGTGGCTATCCTGCACGGCTCACGTGGCTGATCATACAATGATCACGTGGCTACCATGTTCTGGTCACATGACTGATCATGCACAGTTCACTTAATTGATCATGCACTGATCATGTGGCTGAACATGCACTGATCACGTGGCTGATTATACACTGATCACGTGACTGATCATGCACTGATCACATGGCTATCATGCACTGATCACTTTCCTGGTCACACACTGATCACGTGCCTGGTCATGCACAGATTACGTGACTGATCATGCACTGATCACGTGACTGATCATGCACTGATCACGTGGCTATCATGCACTACTCACGTGGCTGATCATGCAATGATCATGTAGCTAGCATGTACCGGTCACATGACTGATCATACACCCATCAGGTGAATGATCATGCACTGATCACGTGGCTATAATGCACTGTTCACGTGGCTGATCATACACTGATCACCTGCTTGGTCAAGCACAGATCACGGGACTAATCATGAACTGATCACGTAGCTATCATGCACTGATCACCTGGCTGATCATGCACTGATCACGTGGCTATCGTGCAATGATCACGTGTCTATCATGCACCGGTCACGTGGCTGATCATTCACTGATACCGTGACTGAGCATGGACTGATCACATGACTATCATGTAGTGATCACGTGACTTAATGGCGCTGATCATGTGACTGATCATGCGCAGTTCATGTTTGCTATCATACACTGATCATGTGCCTCTGGAGGCAATAAACAAAGAGCTGAGTATGCACGAATCAAACAGTCAGCAGGCAATAATCATGGAACTCAGCTGTGAGGAATCATGCTGCTCAGCTGGCAATAATCAAGCAGCTGAGCAGGCAGGAATTACGCAGCACAGCTGGCAATTGTCAAGCAGAAGACAGGCAGGAATCGTGCAGCTCAGCTGGCAATTGTCAAGCAGATGAGCAGACAGTAATCACGCAGCTCAGCAGGCCTGATCACGTGACTGAGCATGCACTGTTCACGTGGCTGATCATACACTGATCACGTGATTGACCATGCACTGATCACTAGGATATAATGCACTGATCACGTGGCTGAACATGCACTGTTCACATGGCTGGTCACACACCTGTCACGTGACTGATCATGCACTGATCACGTTTCACTCATGCACTGATCACGTGGCTGATCATCTCTGCTCACATAACTGATCATGCACACATCACGTGACTATCTTGCACTGCTCACGTGGCTGGTCATGCAATGATCACGTAGCTACCATATACTGGCCACGTGACTGATCATGCACAGATCACGTAAATGATCATGCACTCTTCACGTGACTGATCATGTACTGATCCCGTGACTGGTCATGCACTGATCACGTGACTGATCATGCACTGATCAGGTGGCTATCATGCACTGCTGACGTTGCTGATCATGCAATGATCACGTAGCTACCATGTACTGGTCACATGAGTGATCATGCACTGATCACGTAATTGATCATGCACTGATCAGGTGACTTACCATGCACTGTTCACGTGACTGATCATGCACTGATCACGTGACTGATCATGCACTGATCTCGTGGCTATCATGCACAGATCACGTGGCTGATCATGCAATGATCACGTAGCTACCATGCACTGGTCACGTGACTGATCATGCACTGATCACGTGGCTATCATGCACTGCTCACGTGGCTGATCATGGAATGATCACGCAGCTACCATGTACTGGTCTCATGACTGATCATGCACTGATCACGTAATTGATCATGCACTGATCACCTGGCTTATCATGCATTGATCATGTGACTGATCATGTGCTGATCATGTTTGGTGTCACACACTGATCATGTGCCTCTGGAGGCAAAGAACATAGAGCTGAGTAGGCAGGAAACAGTCAGCAGGCTATAATCATGGAACTCAGCTCTGAGAAATCATGCGGCTCAGCTGGAAATAATCAAATAGATGAGCAGGCAGGAATTACTCAGGACAGGTGGCAATTGTCAAGGAGATGGCAAGCAGGAATCGTGCAGCTCAGCTGGCAATTGTCAAGCAGATGAGCAGACAGTAATCACGCAGCTCAGCAGGCCCTGATCACGTGACTCAGCATGCACTGTTCACATGGTTGATCACACACCTATCACGTGACAGATCATGCACTGATCACGTGGCCCTCATGCACTGATCACGTGATTGCGCATGCACTGATCACGTAATAGTATTCACTGATCACGTGGCTATCATGCACTGATGACGTGGCTAATCATGCACTTATCATATGACTGATCATGCACTGATCACGTAGCTATCTTGCACTGATCACTTGGCTGATCATGCACTCATCACGGGACTGATCGTGCACTGATCAAGGTGCTATCATGCATTGATTACATGACTCCACATGCACTGATCACGTGGATGAACCTGCACTGATCACGTGGCTATCATGCACTTCTCACGTGGCTGATCATGCAATGATCACGTAGCAACCATGTACTGGTCACGTGACTGATCATGCACTGATCACGTAATTGATCATGCCACTGATCATGTGGCTGATCATGCACTGATCACGTGACTATCATGCACTGATCTCGTGGCTGATCGTGCACTGATCACGTGGCTATCATGCACTGATCACGTGGCTATCATGCACTGATCACGTGGCTGATCATGCAATGATCATGTAGCTCCCATGTACCTGTCACATGACCGATCATACACCCATCAGGTGACTGATCAGGCACTGATCACGTGGCTATATTGCATTGTTAACGTGGCTGATCATACACTGATCACCTGCCTGGTCATGCACAGATCAGGTGACTAATCATGAACTGATTACGTAGCTATCATGTACTGATCACCTGGCTGATCATGCACTGATCATGTGGCTATCATGCAATGATCACGTGGCTATCATGCACTGATCACGTGGCTGATCATGCACTGATACCGTGACTGAGCATGGACTGATCACATGACTATCATGTAGTGATCACGTGACTTAATGGTGCTGATCATGTGACTGATCATGCGCTGATCCTGTTTGCTTTCATACACTGATCATGTGCCTCTGGAGGCAGTAAACAAAGAGCTGTGTAGGCACGAATCAAACAGTCAGCAGGCAAAAATCATGGAACTCAGCTGTGAGGAATCATGCTGCTCAGCTGGCAATAATCAAGCTGCTGAGCAGGCAGGAATTACGCAGCACAGCTGGCAATTGTCAAGCAGATGACAGGCAGGAATCATGCAGCTCAGCTGGCAATTGTCAAGCAGATGAGCAGACAGTAATCACGCAGCTCAGCAGGCCCTGATCACGTGACTGAGCACGCACTGTTCACCTGGCTGATCATACACTGATCACGTGATTGATCATGCACTGATCACTTGGATATCATGCACTGATCACATGGCTGATCATACATTGTTTCACGTGTCTGACCATGCACTGATCACGTGGCTGATCATACACTGCTCACGTAACTGATCATGCACTAATCACGTAATTGATCATGCAGTGATCACGTGGCTGATCATGCACTGAACACGTGACTGATCATGCACTGATCACGTGACTGATCATGCACTGATCACGTGGCTATCATGCACTGCTCATGTGGCTCATCATGCAATGATCACGTAATTGATCATGCACTGATCACGTGACTGATCATGCACTGATCACGTGGCTGATCATGCACTGATCACGTAATTGATCATGCACTGATTACGTGGATGATCATGCACTGATCACATGACTGACCATGCACTGATCACGTGGCTGATCATGCACTGATCACGTAATTGATCATGCACTGATCATTTTGCTGATCATGCACTGATCACGTGGCTGATCATACACTGATCACGTGACTGATCATGCACTGATCACGTGGCTAGCATGCACTGATCACTTGGCTGGTCATACACTGATCACATGACTGATCATGCACTGTTCACGTGACTGATCATGTACTGATCACGTAATTCATCATGCACTATTCACGTGGCTGTTCATGCACTGATCACGTGACTGACCATGCACTGATCACGTGACTGATCATCCACTGATCAGTTGGCTATCATGCACTGATTACTTGGCTGATCATGCACTGATTCACGTGACTGATAATGCACTGATCATCTGGCTATCATGCACTCATTACCTGGCTATCGTGCACTGATCACGTGGTTGATCATACACTGAACACGAGACTGATTATGCACTGATCACGTCTATATCATGCACTGATCACATGACTGCCCATGCACTGATCACCCAGATGATCATACACTGATCACGTGACTGATCATGCAATGATCTCGTGGCTATCATGCACGGCTCACGTGGCTGATCATGCAATGATCACCTAGCTACCATATACTGGTCACGTGACTGATCAAGCACTGATCACGTAAATGATCATGCACTGATCATGTGGCTGATCATGCACTGATCAGGTGACAAATCATGATCACATAGCTATCATGAACTGATCACCTGGCTGATCATGCACTGATCACGTGGCTGATCATGCACTGATACCGTGACTGAGCATGGACTGATCACATGACTATCATGTAGTGATCACGTGACTTAATGGCACTGATCATGTGACTGATCATGCGCTGATCATGTTTGCTATCATACACTGATCATGTGCCTCTGGAGGCAATAAACAAAGAGCTGAGTAGGCACGAATCAAACAGTCAGCAGGCAATAATCATGGAACTCAGCTGTGAGGAATCATGCTGCTCAGCTGGCAATAATCAAGCAGCTGAGCAGGCAGGAATTACACAGCACAGCTGGCAATTGTCAAGCAGATGACAGGCAGGAATCGTGCAGCTCAGCTGGCAATTGTGCAAGCAGATGAGCAGACAGGAATCACGCAGCTCAGCAGGCCCTGATCACGTGAGCTGAGCATGCCATGTTCACGTGGCTGATCATACACTGATTACATGATTGATCATGCACCTAATCACTTGGATATCATGCACTGATCATGTGGCTGATCATACACTGTTCATGTGTCTGACCATGCATTGATCACGTGGCTGATCATACTCTGCTCACGTAACTGATCATGCCACACATCATGTGGCTATCATGCACTTCTCACCTGGCTGGTCATGCAATGTTCACGTAGCTACCATATACTGGTCACGTGAACTGATCATGCTTCAGATCATGTAAATGATCATGCACTGTTCAGTTGACTGATCATGTACTGATCACGTGACTGATCATTCACTGATCACGGGGCTGTAATGCACTGCTCACGTGGCTGATCATGCAATGATCACGCAGCAACCATGTACTGATCACGTGGCTGATCACACACGTATCACGTGACTGATCATGCACTGATCAACGTGGCTATCATGGCACTAATCACGTGGCTATCATTCACTGATCACGTGGATATCATGCGCTGATCACCGTTGGCTGATCACACACGTATCACATGACTGATCATGCACTGGTCACGTGGCTATCATGCAACTGATCATGTGGCTATCATGCACTGATCACGTGGCTGATCATGGATTGATCACTATAGCTACCATGAACTGGTCACGTGACTGATCATGCACTGATCACGTAATTGATCATTGCACTGAACACGTGAATAATCATGACTGATCACGTGGCTATCATGCACTGCTAAACTTGGCTGATCATGCAATGTCACGCAGCTTCCCATGTACTGGTCACGTGACTGATCATGGCACTGATGACGTAATTGATCATGCACTGATCATGTGGTTGATAATGCACTGATCAGTGACTGCTCATGCACTGATAACGTGACTGACCCATGCACTGATCACTTGGCTATCATACACTGATCACTTGGCTGGTCATACACTGATCACGCAGCTACCATGTACTGGACACGTGACTGATCATGCACTGATCACGTAATTGATCATGCACTGATCATGTGGCTGATCATGCACTTATCACGTGATTGGCAATCATGTACTGATCAACGGGTGGCTTTTATCATGCACTTATCAGATGGTGAATACATACACTGATCATCATAGCTAACCAATGTTCCGTCATGGTGGAATGAATCATACACCCCATCAGGTGATGATCATGCACTGATTCACGGTGGCTATCCATGCAACTGACCCACGAGACTGTTCATTGCACTGATCAACGTCTAAATCAATGCACTGATCACATGGACTGCCCCACTGGCACATGATCACGTGGATGATCATACACTAACATGTGACAGATCTTTGCTACTGCAAACTATGAACTGCTTAGCCAATTGTACTGGGCTGATCATGACACTGAGTCACCTAGGTGTGAACTCGAGCATTGGACTGAACACATTGACTATCATGTAGTGATCACGTGACTTAATGGCGCTGATCATGTGACTGATCATGC
>NW_020191692.1:0-20262 GCF_002263795.3 Bos taurus | reverse complement strand
CATGATAGCCACGTGATCAGTTCTTGATTAGTCACATGATCAGCACCATTCAGACACGAGATCACTGCATGCTAGTCACGTGATCAGTTCATGATCAATGACGTGATCAGTGCCATGATCAGCGACGTGATCAGTGCATGATCAGCCACTGGACTCTGTATGATCAGCCACGTGATCAGTGCATGTGCAGTCACGTGATCAGTTGTATGATCAGCCACGTGTTCAGGGCCTGATAGCCAAGTGATCAATGCATGATAGCTAAGTGATCAGTGCATGCTCAGCCACATGATCAGTGCATGATCAGCCATGTGATCAGTGCATGCACAGTCATCATGTTTAAGTGTATGATCAGCTCGTCATCAGTGCATGATCAGCCACGTGATCAGTGCATGATCAGGCACGTGATCAGTGCATGATCAGTCACGTGATCATAGCATGTGCAGTCATGTGATCAGTGCATGACAGCTACGCCAACAGTGCATAATCAGTTACATGATCAATGCATGATCAGCCACGTGATCAGTGCATGATAGCCATGTAAACAGTGCATGAACACGTACGTGTTCAGTTAATGCACAGTCATGTGATCAGTGCATGATAGACACGTGATCAGTGTATGATCAACCACGTGATTAGTGCATAATCCGCACCGTGATTACTGCAATGATCAGCCACGTGATCAGTGTATGATCAGCCAAGTGATCAGGCAATATGAGCCACGTGATCATTGCATGCAGAGTCATGTGATCAGTGTATGATCAGCTTCCTGATCAGTGCATGTTCAGCCACGTGATCAGTGCATGGTCAGGCTCGTGATCAGTGCATGATCAGTCATGTGATCATTGTATGTTCATCCACGTGATCAGTGCATGATCAGCACGTGATCAGTGCATGCACAGTAACGTGATCCGTGTAAGATCAGCTTCGTGATAAGTGCATGATCAGCCACGTGATCAGGGTATGATCAGCCACGTGATCAGTGCACGATCACCAAGTGAGCAGTGGATCATAAGCCATGTGATTAGTGCATGCATTGTCACGTGATCAGTGTATGATCAGCTTCGTGATCAATGCATATCAGCCACGTGATCAGTGCATGATCAGGCACGTGATTAGTGGATGATCAGCCACGTGATCAGTGCATGATCAGCGACGTGATCAGTGCATGATCAGTCACGTGATCAGTGCATGATAGCCATGTGTTCAGTGCTGATAGCTACGTGATCTGTGCATGATCAGCCACGTAATCAGTGCATGATCAGCCACATGATCACTGTATGATCAGCCACGTGATCAGTGCATGTGCAATCACGTGATCAGTGTATGATCATCCACGTGTTGAGTGCATGATAGCCAAGTGATCAATGCATGATATCTACGTGATCAGTGCATGCTCAGTCACATGAGGAGTGCATGATCAGCCCCGTGATCAGTGCATGACATCCACGTTATCATTGCCTTCAATTACGTGGTCAGTGAATGTGCAGTCACGTGATTCGTGCATGGGCAGACACGTGATCAGTGTATGATCAGCCACGAGTTCAGTGCATGATAGACACGTGATCAGTGCATGATAGCTACGTGATCATTGCCTACAATTACGTGAACAGTGCATGTGCAGTCACGTGATCAGTGCATGATCAGCGACGTGATCGGTGCATGATCAGCCACTGGATCTCTGTATGATCAGCCACGTGATCAGTGCATGTGCAGTCACGTGATCAGTGTATGATCAGCCATATGATCATTGCATGCGCAGTCACGTGATCAGTGCATGATAGCCACGTGATCAGTTTTGATTAGTCACATGATCAGCACCATTCAGACACGAGATCACTGCATGCTAAGTCACGTGATCAGTTCCTGATCAGCGACGTGATCAGTGTATGATCAGCCACATGATCAGTGCATGCGCAGTCACGTGATCAGTTTATGATCAGCCACGTGCTCAGTGCATGATAGACACGTGATCAGTGCATGATAGCCACGTGATCATTGCCTTACAATTACGTGAACAGTGCATGTGCAGTCAGTTGATCAATGCATGATCAGCCAACCTAATCAGTGCATGATCAGCACGTGATCACTCTATGATCAGCCACATGATCAGTGCATGCGCAGTCACGTGACCAGTTTATGATCAGCACGTGTCAGAGCATGATAGACACGTGATTCAATTGATGATAGCTACGTCATTAGTGTAGCCTGACTCACATGAGCTTGCATGATCAGACACTTGATCAGTGCATGGTAGCCACTGATCATTGCCTATAATTACGTGCTCAGTGCATGTGCAGTCATGTGATTAGTGCATGCGAAGACACGTTGATCAGTGTATGATCAGCCACGTGTTCAGTGCATGATAGACACGTGATGAGTGCATGACAGCCACCTGATCAGAGCATGATCAGTCACGTGATCAGTGCATGCGCAGTCATGTGAAGAGTGGATGATCAGCCACGTGATCAGTGCATGATCAGGCCACATGATCAGTGCATGATCGCCATGTGATCAGTGCATGACAGTCATGTGTTAAATGTATGATCAGCTTCGTGATCAGTGCATGATAAGCCACGTGATCAGTGCATGATCAGCCACGTGATCAGTTCATGATCAGGCACGTGATCAGTGCATGATCAGTCACGTGATCATAGCATGCGCAGTCATGTGATCAGTGCATGACAGCCACGTTATCATTGCCTTCAATTACTGGTCAGTGAATGTGCAGTCACGTGGATTCGTGCATGGGCAGACACGTGATCAGTGTATGTCGCCACGAGTTCAGTGCATTATAGACACGTGATCAGTGCATGATTAGCCACGTGATCATTGCCTACAATTACGTGAAACAGTGCATGTGAGTCACGTGATCAGTGCATGATAGCCACGTGATCAGTGAATGATCAGTCACGTGATCAGTGCCGTGATCAGTAACGTGATCAGTTATGATCATCCCATGATCAGTGCATGCACAGTCACGTGATCAGTGCATATAGCACGGATCAGTTCTTGATTAGTCACATGATCAGCACCATTCAGACACGAGATCACTGCATGCTAAGTCCACGTGATCAGTTCTGATCAATGACGTGATCAGTGCATGATCAGCGACGTGTTCAGTGCATGATCAGCCACTGGATCTCTGTATGATCAGCCGACGAGTATCAGTGCATGTGCAGTCACGTGATCAGTGTTATGATCAGCCACGTGATCAGTGCATCGCAGTCACGTGATCAGTGCATGATAGCCACGTGATCAGTTTCTTGTATTAAGTCAATGATCAGCACCATTCAGACACGAGATCACTGCATGCTAAGTCACGTGATCAGTTCATGCATCAATGACGTGGATCAGTGCATGTGCAGTCACGTGATCAGTGTATGATCAGCCACGTGTTCAGGGCATGATAGCCAAGTGATCAATGCATGATAGCTAAGTGATCAGTGCATGCTCAGCCACATGATCACTGCATGATCAGCCATGTGATCAGTGCATGCACAGTCATGTGTTAAGTGTATGATCAGCTTCGTGATCAGTGCATGATAAGCCACGTGATCAGTGCATTGATTCAGCCACGTGATCAGTTCATGATCGGCCGTGATCAGTGCATGAAAGTCACGTTGATCATAGCATGCGCAGTCATTGTGATCAGTGCATGACAGCTACGCCAACAGTGCATAATCAGTTACGTGATCAATGCATGATCAAGCCACCGTGATCAGTGCATGATAGCCATGTAAACAGTGGCATGAACACGTACGTGTTCAGTTAATGCACACTCACAATGATCAGTGCATGATACACACGTGATCAGTGTATGATCAACCACGTGATTAGTGCATAATCCACACCGTGATACTGGCGATGATCAGCCACGTGATCAGTGTATGATCAGCCACGTGATCAGTGCAAATATGAGCCACGTGATCATTGCATTGCAGAGTCATGTGATCAGTGTATGATCAGCTTCATGCATCATTGCATGATCAGCCACGTGATCAGTGCATGGTCAGGCTCGTGATCAGTGCATGTTCAGTCATGTGATCATTGTATGATCATCCACGTGATCAGTGCATGATCAGCCACGTGATCACTTGTATTATCAGCCACGTGATCACTGCTGATCCACAACGTGATCAGTGCATGATCAGCCACGTGATCAGGGTATGATCAGCCACGTGTTTAGTGCACGATCACCCACGTGAGCAGTGCATCATAAGCCATGTGATTAGTGCATGCATTGTCACGTGATCAGTGTATGATCAGCTTCGGGATCAGTGCATAATCAGCCACTGTGATCAGTGCATGATCAGGCCATGAAGAGAGCATGATTAGTCATGTGATCTGTGTATGATAGCCATGTGATCAGTGCATATTCAGCCACGTGATCAGTGCATGATCAGGCACGTGATCAGTGGATGATCAGTCACCTGATCAGTGCATGATCATGCACGTGATCAGTGCATGATCAGGCACGGGATCAGTGCATGATCAGTCACGTGATCAGTGTATGATCAGCCACGTGATCAGTGCATGATAGCCACGTGACTAGTGTATGATCAGTCACGTGATCAGTTCATGATAGCCACTTTATCAGTGCATGGTCAGTCACGTGATTAGTGCATGATTTGTCACCTGATCAGTGTATAATATCCACGTGATCATTTCATGCGCTGTCATGTGATCAGTGCATGGTACGGAACGTGATCAGTGCATGATTAGTCACGTGATCAGTGCATGTGCAGTCATGTGATCAGTGCATGACAGCTACGCAATCAGTGCATAATTAGTCACGTGATCAATGCATGATCAGCCACGTGATCAGTGCATGATAGGCACGTCAACAGTGCATGAATAGGTACGTGTTCAGTTAATGCGCAGTCATGTGACCAGTGCATGATAGACACGTGATCAGTGCATGATAGCCACGTGATCAGTGCATGTGCAGTCACGTGATCATTGTATGATCAGCCACGTGAACAGTGCATGATCAGCCATGTGATCAGTGTATGATCAAGCACGTGATCACTGCATGATCAGTCACGTGATCATAGCATGCGCAGTCATGTGATCAGTGCATGACAGCTACGCCATCAGTGCATAATCAGTTACGTGATCAATGCATGATCAGCCACGTGATCAGTGCATGATTTCCACGTAAACGTGCATGAACAGGTACGTGTTCAGTACATGCGCAGTCACGTGATCAGTGCATGATAGACAAGTAATCAGTGCATGATAGCCACGTGATCAGTGCATGATCGGTCACGTGATCAGTGCCTGCCCAGTCACGTGAACAGTGTAGGATCAGCCACGTGATCAGTGCATGATAGCCAGCTGATCAGTGCATGGTAAGCAACGTGATTAGTGCATGATAGCCACGTTATCAGTGCATGATCAGCCACGTGATCACTGTATGTCAGCCACGTGATCAGTCCATGTGCAGTCATGTGATCAGTGTATGATCAGTCATGTGTTCAGTGAATGATAGACAAGTGATCAATGCATGATATCTACGTGATCAGTGCATGCTCAGTCACATGAGCAGTGCATGATCAGCCCCGTGATCAGTGCATGACAGCCACGTTCTCATTGCCTTCAATTATGTGGTCAGTGAATGTGCAGTCACGTTATTCGTGCATGGGTAGACACGTGATCAGTGTATGATCAGCCACGTGTTCAGTGCATGATAGACACGTGATCAGTGCATGATAGCCACGTAATCATTGCATACAATTACGTTAACAGTGCATGTGCAGTCACGTGATCAGTGTATGATAGACATGTGATCAGTGAATGATCAGTCACGTGATCAGTGCCTGACCAGTAACGTGATCAGTGTATGATCATCCACATGATCAGTGCATGCGCAGTCACGTGATCAGTGCATTATAACCACGTGATCAGCTCTTGATTAGTCACATGATCAGCACATTCAGACACGAGATCATGCATGCTAAGTCACGTGATCAGTTCATGATCAGCCACGTGATCGTGCATGCTCCGCAATGTGATTAGTGCATGATCAGCCACTTGGTTAGTGTATGATTAACACGTGATCAGTTTGCATTATCTGCCACATGATCATGCAATGAGTCTGCCACGTAATCAATGCATGCACTGTTCACGTGATCAAGTTGTAGTCACAGCCAAGGTGATCAGCTGGCATTATAGGCCCACGTTCATCAGTGCATGATCAGTCAATGATTCAGTGCATTTGATTCAGTCACGTGTGATATGGTGTGTGATCAAGCCACGTTGGAAACAGGGCAGCCTCAGTCCACGTTGTCTCAGGGCCTGCTGAGCTGCGTGTAGTTATGTTCTGCCATTCTGCTTGACGAATTTCTCAGCTGAAGTCTGCACGATTCCTGGCTGTGATCGTTCCTTGACAATTGCCACCTGTGCTGCGTATTTACCCCTGCCTCTGCTTATCTACTTGATTATTGCCAGCTGAGCAGCATGATTTCTCAGAGGTGAGTTCCTGATTTATAGCCTGCTGACTGAATTCCTGCCTACTCAGCTTATGTTCATTGCCTCCAGAGGCACATGATCAGTGTGTGACACCAAACATGATCAGCACATGATCAGTCAACATGATCAATGCATGATAAGCCAGGTTGAACAGTGCATGATCAATTCTGTGATCAGTGCATGATCAGTCATGTGACCAGTACATGGTAGCTGCGTGATCATTGCATGATCAGCCACGTGAGCAGTGCATGATAGCCACGTGATCAGTGCATGATCAGTCACGTGATCTGTGCATGATCAGTCACGTGATCAGTGCATGATCAGTCACGTGATCTGTGCATGATCAGCCACGTGATCAGTGCATGATGCCACGTGATCAGTGCATGATCAGTCACGTGATACGTGTGTGATCAGCCACATGATCAGTGCATGATATCCACGTGATCAGTTGCAGGATAGCCACTTGATCACTTCATGATTATTCACGTGATCTGTACATGATCAGTCACGTGATACGTGTGTGATCAGCCACCGGATCAGTGCGTGATGAGCCATGTGATCAGTGCAGGTATTCAATTGTCGTGATCAGTGCTGGATGGAGTCACGTGGATCAGTTGGCAAGATAGCCACGTGATCAGTTCTTGATTAGTCACATGATCAGCACCATTCAGACACGAGATCACTGCATGCTAAGTCACGTGATCAGTTCATGATCAATGACGTGATCAGTGCATGATCAGCGACGTGATCAGTGCATGATCAGCCACTGGATCTCTGTATGATCAGCCACGTGATCAGTGCATGTGCAGTCACGTGATCAGTGTATGATCAGCCACGTGTTCAGGGCCTGATAGCCAAGTGATCAATGCATGATAGCTAAGTGATCAGTGCATGCTCAGCCACATGATCAGTGCATGATCAGTCATGTGATCAGTGCATGCACAGTCATGTGTTAAGTGGTATGATCAGCTTCGTCATCAGTGCATGATCAGCCACGTGATCAGTGCATGATCAGGCCGTGATCAGTGCATGATCAGTCACGTGATCATAGCATGTGCAGTCATGTGATCAGTGCATGACAGCTACGCCAACAGTGCATAATCAGTTACATGATCAATGCATGATCAGCCACGTTGATCAGTGCATGGATAGCCATGTAAACAGTGCATGAACACGTACGTGTTCAGTTAATGCACAGTTCATGTGATCAGTGCATGATAGACACGTGATCAGCTGTATGATCAACCACGTGATTAGTGCATAAATCCGCACCGTGATTACTGCATGATCAGCCACGTGATCAGTGTATGATCAGCCAAGTGATCAGTGCAATATGAGCCACGTGATCATTGCATGCAGAGTCATGTGCATCAGTGTATGATCAGCTTCCTGATCAGTGCATGTTCAGCCACGTGATCAGTGCATGGTCAGGCTCCGGTGATCAGTGCCATGATCAGTCATGTGATCATTGTATGTCATCCACGTGATCAGTGCATGATCAGCCACGTGATCAGTGCATGCACGAGTAACGTGATCCGTGTAAGATCAGCTTCGTTGATAAGTGCATGATCAGCCACGTGTTCAGGGTTATGATCAGCCACGTGATCAGTGCACGATCACCAAGTGAGCAGTGGATCATAAGCCATGTGATTAGTGCATGCATTGTCACGTGATCAGTGTATGATCAGCTTCGTGATCAATGCATTAATCAGCCACGTGATCAGTGCATGATCAGGCACGTGATTAGTGGATGATCAGCCACGTGATCAGTGCATGATCAGCGACGTGATCAGTGCATGATCAGTCACGTTGATCAGTGCAATGATAGCCATTGTGTTCAGTGGCATGATAGCTACGTGATCTGTGCATGATCAGCCACGTAATCAGTGCATGGATCAGCCACATTGATCACTGTATGGATCAGCCACGTGATCAGTGCATGTGCAATCACTGTGATCAGTGTATGATCTATCCACGTGTTGAGTGCATTGATAGCCAAGTGATCAATGCATGATATCTACGTGATCAGTGCATGCTCAGTCACATGAGGAGTGCATGATCAGCCCCGTGATCAGTGCATGACATCCACGTTATCATTGCCTTCAATTACGTGGTCAGTGAATGTGCAGTCACGTGATTCGTGCATGGGCAGACACTGTGATCAGTGTATGATCAGCCGAGTTCAGTGCATGATAGGGACACGTGAATCAGTGCATGATAGCTAGCGTGATCATTTGCCTTTACAATTACGGTAGAACAGGTGCATGTGCAGTCACGTGATCAGTGCATGGCATCAGCGAACGGTGATCGGTGCCATGATCAGCCACTGAGATCTGCTGATATGATCAAGCACGTAGAATGCAAGGTGCAGGTGCAGTCACGTGAATCTAGTGTATGATCAGCCATATGATCCAGTGCATGCGCAGTCACGTGATCGAAGTGCAGAATAAGCCACGTGAATCAGTTCTTGATTAGTCACATGATCAGCCACCATTCACGAACACGGATCACTGCAATGCGTAAGTCACGTGAATCAAGTTGCCTGATCATGCGACCGTGAATCAGTGTATGTTCAAGCCACCAATGATAACAGTGCAATGCGCAGTCACGTGAAGTCAGTGTTATGATCAGCCACGTGCTCAAGTGCTATGAGTAAGACACTAGTGGATCAGTGTATGATGAGCCACGTGGTCATTGCCTACAATACGTGAACAGTGCATGTGCAGTCACGTGATCAATGCATGATCAGCCACCTATCAGTGCATGATCAGCCACGTGATCACTCTATGATCAGCCACATGATCAGTGCATGCGCAGTCACGTGATCAGTTTATGATCAGCCACGTGTTCAGAGCATGATAGACACGTGATCAATGCATGATAGCTACGTCATTAGTGTAGCCTGACTCACATGAGCATTGCATGATCAGACACTTGATCAGTGCATGTAGCCACCTGATCATTGCCTATATTACGTGCTCAGTGCATGTGCAGTCATGTGATTAGTGCATGCGAAGACACGTGATCAGTGTATGATCAGCCACGTGTTCAGTGCATGATAGACACGTGATGAGTGCATGACAGCCACCTGATCAGAGCATGATCAGTCACGTGATCAGTGCATGCGCAGTCATGAAGAGTGGATGATCAGCCACGTGATCAGTGCATGATCAGCCACATGATCAGTGCATGATCAGCCATGTGATCAGTGCATGCAACAGTATGTGTTTAAATGTATGATCAGCTGTCGTGATCAGTGCAGTGATAAAGCCACGTGATCAGTGGCATGATCAGCCACGTGATCAGTTCATGATCAGGCACGTTGATCAGTGCATGATCAGTCACGTGATCATAGCATGCGCAGTCATGTGATCAGTGCATGACAGCCCACGTTATCATTGCCTTCAATTACGTGGTCAGTGAATGTGCAGTCACGTGATTCGTGCATGGGCAGACCACGTGATCAGTGTATGATCAGCCACTGAGTTCAGTGCATTATAGACACGGTGATCAGTGTGCATGAGTAGCCACGTGATCATTGCCTACAATTACGGTTGAACAGTTGCATGTGCAGTCACGTGATCAGTGCATGAATAGCCACGTGATCAGTGAATGATCAGTCACTGATCAGTGCTCTGATCAGTAACGTGATCAGTGTATGATCATCCACATGATCAGTGCATGGCACAGTCACGTGATTCAGTGCATTATAGCCACGTGGATCAGTTCTTGATTAGTCACATGATCAGCACCATTCAGACACGAGATCACTGCATGCTAAGTCACGTGATCAGTTCCTGATCAATGACGTGATCAGTGCATGATCAGCGACGTGTTCAGTGCATGATCAGCCACTGGATCTCTGTATGATCAGCCCGAGATCAGTGCATGTGCAGTCACGTGATCAGTGTTGATCAGCCACGTGATCAGTGCATGCGCAGTCACGTGTCAGTGCATGATAGCCACGTGATCAGTTCTTGATTAGTCACATGATCAGCACCATTCAGACACGAGATCACTGCATGCTAAGTCACGTGATCAGTTCATGATCAATGACGTGATCAGTGCATGTGCAGTCACGTGATCAGTGTATGATCAGCCACGTGTTCAGGGCATGATAGCCAAGTGATCAATGCATGATAGCTAAGTGATCAGTGCATGCTCAGCCACATGATCACTGCATGATCAGCCATGTGATCAGTGCATGCACAGTCATGTGTTAAGTGTATGATCAGCTTCGTGATCAGTGCATGATAAGCCACGTGATCAGTGCATGATCAGCCACGTGATCAGTTCATGATCAGGCACGTGATCAGTGCATGATCAGTCACGTGATCATAGCATGCGCAGTCATGTGATCAGTGCATGACAGCTACGCCAACAGTGCATAATCAGTTACGTGATCAATGCATGATCAGCCACGTGATCAGTGCATGATAGCCATGTAAACAGTGCATGACACGTACGTGTTCAGTTAATGCACACTCAACATGATCAGTGCATGATACACACGTGATCAGTGTATGATCAACCACTGATTAGTGCATAATCCACACCGTGATTACTGCATGATCAGCCACGTGATCAGTGTATGATCAGCCACGTGATCAGTGCAATATGAGCCACGTGATCATTGCATGCAGAGTCATGTGATCAGTGTATGATCAGCTTCATGATCATTGCATGATCAGCCACGTGATCAGTGCATGGTCAGGCTCGTGATCAGTGCATGTTCAGTCATGTGATCATTGTATGATCATCCACGTGATCAGTGCATGATCAGCCACGTGATCACTGTATTATCAGCCACGTGATCACTGCATGATCCACAACGTGATCAGTGCATGATCAGCCACGTGATCAGGGTATGATCAGCCACGTGTTTAGTGCACCGATCACCACGTGAGCAGTGCATCATAAAGCCATGTGATTAGTGCATGCATTGTCACGTGATCAGTGTATGATCAGCTTTGGGATCAGTGCATAATCAGCCACGTGATCAGTGCATGATCAGGCCCATGAAGAGAGCATGATTAGTCATGTGATCTGTGTATGATAGCCATGTGATCAGTGCATATTCAGCCACGTGATCAGTGCATGATCAGGCACGTGATCAGTGGATGATCAGTCACCTGATCAGTGCATGATCATGCACGTGATCAGTGCATGATCAGGCACGGGATCAGTGCATGATCAGTCACGTGATCAGTGTATGATCAGCCACGTGATCAGTGCATGATAGCCACGTGACTAGTGTATGATCAGTCACGTGATCAGTTTCATGATAGCCACTTTATCAGTGCATGGTCAGTCACGTGATTAGTGCATGATTTGTCACCTGATCAGTGTATAATATCCACGTGATCATTTCATGCGCTGTCATGTGATCAGTGCATGTTCAGGAACGTGATCAGTGCATGATTAGTCACGTGATCAGTGCATGTGCAGTCATGTGATCAGTGCATGACAGCTACGCAATCAGTGCATAATTAGTCACGTGATCAATGCATGATCCAGCCACGTGATCAGTGCATGATAGGCACGTCAACAGTGCATGAATAGGTACGTGTTCAGTTAATGCGCAGTCATGTGACCAGTGCATGATAGACACGTGATCAGTGCATGATAGCCACGTGATCAGTGCATGTGCAGTCACGTGATCATTGTATGATCAGCCACGTGAACAGTGCATGATCAGCCATGGTGATCAGTGTATGATCAAGCACGTGATCACAGCATGATCAGTCACATGATCATAGCATGCGCAGTCATGTGATCAGTGCATGACAGCTACGCCATCAGTGCATAATCAGTTACGTGATCAATGCATGATCAGCCACGTGATCAGTGCATGATTTCCACGTAAACAGTGCATGAACAGGTACGTGTTCAGTACATGCGCAGTCACGTGATCAGTGCATGATAGACAAGTAATCAGTGCATGATAGCCACGTGATCAGTGCATGATCGGTCACGTGATCAGTGCCTGCCCAGTCACGTGAACAGTGTAGGATCACCACGTGATCAGTGCATGATAGCCAGCTGATCAGTGCATGGTAAGCAACGTGATTAGTGCATGATTAGCCACGTTATCAGTGCATGATCAGCCACGTGATCACTGTATGATCAGCCACGTGATCAGTCCATGTGCAGTCATGTGATCAGTGTATGATCAGTCATGTGTTCAGTGAATGATAGACAAGTGATCAATGCATGATATCTACGTGATCAGTTGCATGCTCAGTCACATGAGCAGTGGCATGATCAGCCCCGTGATCAGTGCATGACAGCCACGTTCTCATTGCCTTCAATTATGTGGTCAGTGAATGTGCAGTCACGTTATTCGTGCATGGGTAGACACGTGATCAGTGTATGATCAGCCACTGTGTTCAGTGCATGATAGACACGTGATCAGTGCATGATAGCCACGTAATCATTGCATACAATTACGTTAACAGTGCATGTGCAGTCACGTGATCAGTGTATGATAGACATGTGATCAGTGAATGATCAGTCACGTGATCAGTGCCTGACCGTAACGTGATCAGTGTATGATCATCCACATGATCAGTGCATGCGCAGTCACGTGATCAGTGCATTATAACCACGTGATCAGCTCTTGATTAGTCACATGATCAGCACCATTCAGACACGAGATCACTGCATGCTAAGTCACGTGATCAGTTCATGATCAGCCACGTGATCAGTGCATGCTCCGCAATGTGATTAGTGCATGATCAGCCACTTGGTTAGTGTATGATTAACCACGTGATCAGTGCATTATCTGCCACATGATCAGTGCATGATCTGCCACGTAATCAATGCATGCACTGTCACGTGATCAGTGTAAGATCAGCTTCGTGATCAGTGCATGATTAGTTACGTGATCAATGTATGATTAGCCACGTGATCAGTGCATGATAGCCACGTGATAGTGATGATCAGTCACGTGATCATGGCATGTGAACGCATGTGATCAGTGCATGACAGCCTACGCAATCAGTGCATAATCATTCACGTGATCAATGCATGATCAGCCACGTGATCAGTGCATGATAGACACGAAAACAGTGCATGAACAGGTCGTAATGAGTTCAATCGCAGTCACGTGATCAGTGCATGATAGCCACGTGAACCGTGCATGATCTGTCACGTGATCAGTGAATGCTCAGTCACGTGATCAGTGGTATGAGCAGCCACGTGATCAGTGCAATATGAGCCAAGTGATCAGTGCATGCACAGTCATGTGGTCAGTGTATGATCAACTTCATGATCAGTGCAAGATTAGCCACGTGATCAGTGCATGCTCAACCTCGTGATCAGTGCATGATCAGTCATGTGATCATTGTATGATCATCCACGTGATCAGTACATGATAGTCACGTAAACAGTGCATGAACAGGTACGTGTTCAGTACATGCGCAGTCACGTGATCAGTGCATGACAGACAAGTGATCAGTGCATGATAGCCACGTGATCAGTGCATGATCGGTAACGTGATCAGTGCATTCGAAGTCACGTGATCAGTGTAATGATCAGCCACGTGATCAGTGCATGATAGCCACCTGATTAGTGCATTGTAAGCAACGTGATTAGTGCATGATTAGCCACGTTATCAGCCCATGATCAGCGAGGTTATCAGTGCATGATCAGCCATGTGATCAGTGCATGCACAGTCACGTGATCAGTGTATGATCAGCTTGGTGATCAGTGCATGATCAGCCACGTGATCAGTGCATGATCAGCCACGTGAGCAGTGCAGATCACCCACGTGAGCAGTGCATCATAAGCTAGTGATCAGTGCATGCCATAGTCACGTGATCAGTGTATGATAGCTTCGTGATCAGTGCATAATCAGCCACGTGATCAGTGGATGATCAGGCCGCTGAAGAGTGCATTATAGTCACGTGATCAGTGTAGTATAGCCATGTGATCAGTGCATGATCCGGCACGTGATCTGTGCATGATCAGGCACGTGATCAGTGCATGATCAGGCACGTGATCAGTGCATGATCAGTCACGTTATCATTGTATAATAGCCACGTGATCATGCATGGTAGCCTCGGACGAGTGTATGGCCATGTGATCAGTGCATGATAACCACGTGATCAGTGCATGATCAGTCACGTGATTAGTGCATGATCTGTCACTTGATCAGTGTATAATATCCACGTGATCAGTTAATGCGCCGTCATGTGATCAGTGCATGATACGCAAGGTAATCAGTGCATGATCAGTCACGTGATCATGGCATGCGCAGTCATGTGATCAGTGCATGACATCTACGCAATCAGTGCATAATCAGTCACGTGATCAATGCATGATCAGCCACGTGAACAGTGCATGATAGCCACGTAAGCATTGCATGAACAGGTACGTGTTCAGTTCATGCGCAGTCACGTGATCAGTGAATGATAGACATGTGATCAGTGCATGATAGCCACGTCAACAGTGGATGAACAGGTACGTGTCAGTTAATGCGCCAGTCACGTGATCAGTGCATGTGCAGACACGTGATCAGTGTATGAACAGCCATGTGTTCAGTGCATGATAGACAAGTGATCAATGCATGATATCTACGTGATCAGTGCATGCTCAGTCACATGAGGAGTGCATGATCAGCCCCGTGATCAGTGCATGACAGCCACGTTATCATTGCCTTCAATTACGTGGTCAGTGAATGTGCAGTCACGTGATCGTGCATGGGCAGACACGTGATCAGTGTATGATCAGCCACGATTCATGATAGACACGTGATATGCATGATACCACGTGATCATTGCCTACAATTACGTGAACAGTGCATGTGCAGTCACGTGATCAGTGCATGATAGCCACGTGATCAGTGAATGATCAGTCACGTGATCAGTGCCTGATCAGTAACGTGATCAGTGTATGATCATCCACATGATCAGTGCATGCCAGTCACGTGATCAGTGCATTATAGCCACGTGATCAGTTCTTGATTAGTCACATGATCAGCACCATTCAGACACGAGATCACTGCATGCTAAGTCACGTGATCAGTTCCTGATCAATGACGTGATCAGTGCATGATCAGCGACGTGTTCAGTGCATGATCAGCCACTGGATCTCTGTATGATCAGCCACGAGATCAGTGCATGTGCAGTCACGTGATCAGTGTATGATCAGCCACGTGATCAGTGCATGCGCAGTCACGTGATCAGTGCATGATAGCCACGTGATCAGTTCTTGATTAGTCACATGATCAGCACCATTCAGACACGAGATCACTGCATGCTAAGTCACGTGATCAGTTCATGATCAATGACGTGATCAGTGCATGTGCAGTCACGTGATCAGTGTATGATCAGCCACGTGTTCAGGGCATGATAGCCAAGTGATCAATGCATGATAGCTAAGTGATCAGTGCATGCTCAGCCACATGATCACTGCATGATCAGCCATGTGATCAGTGCATGCACAGTCATGTGTTAAGTGTATGATCAGCTTCGTGATCAGTGCATGATAAGCCACGTGATCAGTGCATGATCAGCCACGTGATCAGTTCATGATCAGGCACGTGATCAGTGCATGATCAGTCACGTGATCATAGCATGCGCAGTCATGTGATCAGTGCATGACAGCTACGCCAACAGTGCATAATCAGTTACGTGATCAATGCATGATCAGCCACGTGATCAGTGCATGATAGCCATGTAAACAGTGCATGAACACGTACGTGTTCAGTTAATGCACAGTCATGTGATCAGTGCATGATAGAAACGTGATCAGTGCATGATCAAGTCACGTGATACGTGCTGATCGGCCACATGATCAGTGCACCTGATATCCACGTGATCAGTGGCAGGATAGCCACGTGATCACTTCATGATTATTTCACGTGATCTGTACATGATCAGTCACGTGATACGTTGTGTGATCAGCCACCGGATCAGTGCGTGATGAGCCATGTGATCAGTGCAGGATCAATTGTGTGATCAGTGCATGATCAGTCACGTGATAAGTGCATGATCAGTCACGTGATCAGTGTATGATCAGCCACGTGATCAGTGCATGATCAAGCCAAATGATAAGTGCCGGCCAATCAATTACGTGATCAGGGTGCGATGTCAGCCAGTGAATCGCGTGCTGATCAGTCACGTTGATCAGTACAATGATCAGTTCACGTGAACAGTGCAGTGATCATGTTTACGTGATTGCTCAGTGCATGATCAGGATCACGAGTGATCAGTGATGATCCAGTCACGTGATCAGAGTGGTAATGATCAGCCCACGTCGAATCAGGTGCTATGATCAGCCACAATGATAAGTGCCTGGATCAATTATTCGTGATTCGAGTGCATTAGATCAGCCACGTGATCAGTGCATGATATCCATGTGTGAATCAGTGCATGATGCAATCACGTGATCTCAGTGTGATGATCAGCCACGTGAACAGTTGCATGCTCAGTCACGTGATCCGGGGCCTGCTGAGCTGCGTGATTCCTGTCTGCTCATCTGCTTGACAATTCCAGCTTAGATGCACGATTCCTGCCTGTCATCTCCTTGACAATTGCCACCTGTGCTGCTAATTCCTGCCTGCTCATCTACTTGATTATTGCCAGCTGAGCAGCATGATTTCCTCAGAGGTGAGTTCCATGATATAGGCCTGCCTGACTGATTCCTGGCCTAACTCAAGCTCTATGTTCATTGCCTCCATGAGGCACATGATCAAGTGTGTGACACCAAACATGATCAGCACATGATCAGTCAATGATCAATGCATGATAAGCCCAGGTGAACAGTGCATCGATCAATTATGTGATCAGTGCATGATCAGTCATGTGACCAGTACATGGTAGCTGCGTGATCATTGCATGATCAGCCACGTGAGCCCGTGCGCAGTGCATGATAGCCACGTGATCAGTGCATTGATCAGTCCCCGTGATCTGTGCATGACTCAGTCACGTGAATCTGTGCATGATCAGTCACGTGATCAGTGCATGATCAATTACCTGATCATGTGCATGATCCAGTCCACTGACCAGTGCATCGGTATAGCTAACGTGATCATTGCATGATCAGCCAGTGATGCAGTGCATGAATAGCCAGTGTCAGTGCAATGAATAGCACGTGTCAGTGGCATGATCAGTCACGCGATAACGTGTGTGATCAGGCCATGATCAGTGCATGATATCCCGTGATAAGTGCAGATAGCCACGTGATCATTCATGATTAATTCACGTATCTGTACATGGAATCAGTGTCCCGTGATACGTGTGTGATCAGCAACCGGTCAGTGGCGTGAGATACCATGTGATCAGGTGCAGGATCGAATTAATGTGAATCAGTGCATGATCAGTCACGGATCCTGTGCATCGTCAGTCACGTGGATAGGCATGGATCATATTTACCTATCAGTGCAATGCGATGCAGTCCAGGTGACCAGTGATGTAGCTAGTGATCATTGCATGAATCAGCCACTGTGATCAGTGCAGATAGCCACCGTGATCAGTGCATGATAGGCCACCGTGATCAGTGCCTGACAGGCCACGATGACATGGCATTAGCCACGTGGATCAGTGATGACAACACGAGATCTTTGCATGATCAGTCACGTGATCAAGTGGCCTGATCAGCCACGTGAATCAGTGCATGGTCAGCACACGTGAACAGTGGATGATCAGCCAACGTGATCAGTGCCTGATATCCAATGTGATCAGTGCATGAGTTCAATCACGTGATCAGTGTTGATCAGCCACGTAACAGTGCATGCTCAGTCACTATCCGCCTCGACTGATCTGATTAGTGTCTCTCATCTGCGTGACAATTACAGCTGATGCTAGACGATTCCTCCTTTCATCTGCTTACAATTGCCAGCTGTCTTTGAATTCCTGCTGCTCAGCTTCTGATTATTTGCCAGCTGAGCAGCATATTCCTCACAGTGATTCCCATGACGCGCTAATATTGCTCTGCTGACTGTTTTATTCTCGGCCTACTCAGCTCTTTGTTTATGCTCCAAAGCACATGATCAGTGTATGATACGAAACTGATCACGTCATGATCATCACTCAATTATCAGCGCCTTAATCACGTGAATCACGACAATGATAGTTCATGTGATCATGTCCATGCTCAGTCCAACGGTATCATGCATTGATCAGCCACGTGATCAGTGATGATCTGTCACATGAGTTGTGTATGATCATACCGTGATCCAGTGCATGGGCAGTCATGGTGAATCAGTGGCATGAATATAAGACTGTGATCAGTGCATGATCAGTCCTCGTGTCAGTGCATGGATAGCACGTGATCAGTGCATGATCAGTCCCTGAATGGGGTTATGATCATTCACGTGACCTGTACATGGTGCTACATGAATTGCATGATCAGGCCAAGTGCAGTAGTGCATGATAGCCACGTGATCACTGCATGGACAGGCCACGTGAGCAAGTGCAATTGATAGCCACGTGATCCTTGGATGATCAGAGATGAAGATTCATTGCATTGCTCAGTCAGCGTGATCAGTGCCCATGATCAGCCAACGTGACTCAGTGGCATGACCAGGCACTGTGATCAGCTGTAATGTCAGCCAAGTGATCAGTGCATTATAGTCACGTCCTTCTAGTGCGTGATCGACTCACATGATCAGTGCATGAATCAGGTCAGCAGTGATAGGTGTGTGGATCAATCCACGTGAACCGGCCATCTCAGTCAGCGTGATCAGGCTGCTGAGCTGCGTGAATTAACTGTCGTGCTCATCCTGCCTTGACAATTTCCAGCTAGTAGCACATTCTGCTGTATACTCCTGACATGCCACCTGGATGCGTAATCCTGCTGCTCATACTTTGATTATGCAGCTATGCACATGATTTTTCAGAGGTGAGTTCATGATTATAGCCTGCTGACTGATTCTGCGCATACATCAGCTCTATGTTCATTGCTCCGAAGCACCTGATCACTGTGGACACAAAACATGATCAGCACATGATCAGTCAAATAGTCATGCAGTGAATACGTGAAGCAGTGCATTAGAGAGAGTATGATCAGTGCTATGATCAGTCAGTGACTCAGCTACATGGTAGCAGCGTGATCAATGCAAGATCAGCCACGTGAAGTGCTGATAGCCACGTGATCAGTGGCATGATCAGTCACGTGAATTCTGTGCATAGATCAGTCACGTGATCCTGTGCATGAATAGTCCACGTGATATCAATGCATGACAATTACCTGATCAGTGCATGATCAGTCACGTGACCAGTTGATCGGTAGCTACGTGATCATTGCATGATCAGCCGTGACAGTGCAGTGATAGCCAGGTGATCAGTGCATGATAGCCACGTGATCAGTGCTTATCAGTCACTGCGATACGTTGTGATCAGCCACATGATCAGTGCATGGAATATCGCACGTGATCAGCTGCAGGATAGCACGTGATCACTTCATGATTAATTCACGTGAATCTGTTACATGATCAGTCGCGTGATTACGTGTGTGATCCAGCACCGGATCAGGTGCCGTGATGCGCCATGTGATCAGTGCAGGATCAAATTATGTCATCAGTGCAATGATATTCACGTGAATCTGTGCTAATGATCAGTCACGTGACAGTGAATTGATCAATTACCTGATCAGATGCACTGATCATCCACGTGACCAGTGCATGGATAGCCTACGTGTATCCTTGCATCGAGTCAGCCACGTGACAGTGCATATAGCCATCGTGATCAGTGATGATAGCTCACGTAAATCAAGTTGGCATGAGGCCACGGAGCAATGCCATGATCGCCCACGTATCAGTGCATGATCAAACAGAATTGTATTATC